>NW_017256127.1:973507-978102 GCF_001594055.1 Mycetomoellerius zeteki
TATATATATATACATATATATATATATACATTTGTAGACTAATATAATTTATAAACTTGAAAAAAATTAATTCTTTCTTTAATTTATTTCTTATTTATTTCATTTATTTATTAAGTATATTGAGTTATGCTTTATATATTTTTTAATTAGAAAAGTTTATGTATGTGAAGTATTATACTTATCATGTCTATTTTTCGTAAACTAATATTTTATTCAAAAAAGTTAATAGACTAGAATGAACAATGATACTTATGATCGGTATTTACAGTTCGTTCTTATTTCAAGCCTATTTTAAGTAATGTCTTAATATACTAATACAATTCCATGATTGTGATTTATGACGTCTTAAGACTGCTTAAAACGGCATTAAATATAAGAACCGACTGTGAATACCAAACCTATGTTATTTTTACTAAAATTTAAATGGCATACATACTGAAAACAATATATGTTATTGAACTACTTAATTAATAATACATTGAACTACTTAATTAATTGAATTACTTAATTTAATTAATTGAACTACTCAAATGGCAGAATGAATGAAATAACAATAAAGAAAATTTCTCACTCAGTAGGTATTACAGTTTAAAAATTTCGTATAATGCACATATTTTAAATAAAATTTAAATTATCGCTTTAATTGTCGTTTTATACATTTTCTTGTATTATCAATTTAGAACATATAACTTTGATTTATCAATTGTTTTGCAATACTATACTTCATATAAGATGTATGATATTTTAAATACTTAGCAGTATCTAAGCACAAAAATATATACAGAGTAATGTCATAGCACATAGGTTGAAAAAAAATTTAATATCATCTCTTTTAAGTAAATAAAATCAACTGCAAACGTTTTGCATTGTATATATTATGTAAAATCTTGAGTTCAATAATATCTTTTATCTTTCAACAGATATAAAAAATACTATTTTTGTACTATTCCATGTTTTAAATTACAGCTATCAAAATTACAATTATCAAAAACTTAGATGGCCAACATTTCTTATATATGTATACATTTATAAGAAATAATACAAACTTCAAAAAATATCTTTTTCTGTCATATAAATTACACAACAATAATTACCAAGTAGTATTCATTATATAAATGCTGTTGCATATATACTTAATGTTGTCAATAATTAAAATATTTACAATAAAGTAGTATACAAGCTCATTTATAGATAAACGAGAAGCGTATATAAGCATTTACGCACGCAGAATTGTCTGGATTGTCTATAACAACGTTCAATATTTAACATTTAAGCTTGTTATCTTATAATTTTCTATCATCAGTATATGACATTACAATGCAGACGATATGTTGATCATGCTTTAAAAAAATAGGACAGTGAGAATATATAGAAAAGCTATATTTATAATAGAGGTATTTATGACCAAGAAAGATAGATCTAAGATTTGATATGAGTTATTAATTTTGAAAATATCTCCCCGTCCAAAGCAATATTTATAATATACAAACATAATATTATGAAATATTAAAAATTATCCGGTTTTATATATTATATAAGACAGCACGTGTGAAATAACTTGTAAACGTAGTGCTGAATTGTGACTATACATCATAGTGATTATACAAGCAATAAGACTTCTCATATATATGGAATATCAACGTAAATGCATAAGCTAAATATCGTTCAATCACATCGTGCAATATCAAATATTACAACATAGAATTATCAACAAAGAAGGAAGCTCATCTGTCTCTAAATAGATATAGCATGTATATATTATGATTATGCAAGAAGACAGGCAATATTAAAGCTAGGAAATTCGAATTGCTTCATATAAAGAGGCAATTATTATCTTCAAATGCCTTCATGCATGTATTTTGTATGGATTCGTTTATATATCTGTATAAATCTATTATTATTAGGTGTCAAATATTTAAAAAGATAGACAATTGTCAAGATCGATTGTACGTCAAAAAGATTTGCTTCAATATTATATATTTCACGTATATATTTCTATAAAAAAGAAATAATAAACCTATGTTGCAAAAAGAATTAAACCGGGAAAATCGAGATAAAATTTGATTGTAATTTCACCTAGTTTAAATAGATTTTATACATGATTGACTCCTGCAATATCATGATCGTTTAATCAAAACATGACTGGCAAGAAAGGAGTATAGATCGTTTTAACATATTAAATTAATTATGCATATATGCAAATACAACTTTCATTTGTACTTTCTATTTGTGGGTATAATTTTGTTAAATATATGGCTCTTTAAGTATGCATTAAGTGTAAACAGCTAGTAAAAAGATAAAACGATCTAAAAATATTTCTTTTACAGCAAAAAAATGACTGTAAAAGAAAATAATATGTGTACAACCTTTGTGTGCTATTAATAAATTAAGACATGTTACAATTCAAGGGGTACATCCCCGTAACTAACCTCCTGTAACAGGTCCTGGGCAGCAATGGCTTTCAATACATTTTTTTTGCTAGTTTCTTGAATTTCTCCACCAACAAGCAATTCGTCTAAGATAAAGTATGCCTTTTCGAAATTGAAAATTATATCCAACTCGCATACCTAATAATAGATTATAAATAATAAATTATAATATGTAATATTACAACAAATTACAAGGCTTAACAGAAATGTACTTTAAATGTATTTCAATAACATAATACTCACACTACCAAAATACTTATCCAATAATTCAACATATCGATGTATAATCTCCAATGTTAGTAATTCATTGTCATTCTGCTCAATTGCGCAGCAAAAGTATAAACTTGCGTATCTGTAAGCATAAATCAGAAACTTTTTTACAATAAAAAAAAAACTTCCTACAAATTATAAAATGATATCATAGATTAAGGATAATTTTGATGAAATTTTGATGAATGTATTTACTTTATTAATGTAGTGTCATACTAGCAAGACTACTGTTACAAAGCCAGCCTATAGATAACAGTATTAATCAATCTCATGGAGTATTACAAATATTACGTTAGTGGAATCAGGCTTTACATTCATTTCTATTAATGCAGATTAACTTTAATCTCGGTTTAATTTATTTTTTTATCTTCTAGTTTCAAGAATTATGCTGATTCTACAATGAGCCTAAGTCTTATCGATGAATCGTTAAAATTAGCCATTGACCAACTTCACTGATTCACGGTGTCTCGAAGAGACGGCAATAAGTCGCATGTTATACGCCAAAGCTTGTGAATTACTTACAACTTAAGGGCCATGGCACACAAAAAAACTTAAGCAATAAAACATAAGCAGTAGCGAATCCAACATGTTAATTTCCTTACTGTTTACATCTTATTGCCTTAAGTTTTTTGTGTGCCAGGGCCCTAATGGTTGTTCTACAATGTGCTCTTTGTTTTCTGTTTCTTGCTTTTTACCTTTGGCTTTTTTCCTCTTTGTGATCGTTTTATCGACAATTATATTTCTTGATGTGTTTTCTGTTTCTTCTGAAGTTCGTTAACGTTTATCTCGAGCAACAGAAAACGAAAAATAGGATAAGAAGCAAAAAGGCAAGATACAAAAAATAGCAAAAAGCAAGAAACAAACAGCACATTGTAGAATAGGCTTCAGTCTCTAAGCGTTACAATTCTTGTGCTCAGACATTAAGAGTGCATTCGGAGTTACGCATGAAACGCATAATGCATCATTTGTCTTTGGATGCATTCCGAATTATGCATGAAGCTCCTTAGAACTACCGATGCATTGCAGAATTAACTTTAGAAAAAAATGAAAAAGAAATTAACCTTAATTTAATCACATTGGTAGAAATGCTTAGTATACATAAATCGTTGATGAATCATATACCTTTTATAAACAACCTTAACGTCCTTCCATTCTAAGAAACTCGACATTTTCGGTTTTCGTGCGAGTATCGTGGTGATCAGTTCACGCGTGATTTTCTTTTTCAACTTATCTGGATGCGCGACATACCACTTCTGTAGACGAAGCTTCCCTTGGCGACTGAACAGTAACATAAATTGCATCTGCAAAAAAAAAGACGGTGATGGTCAAGGATTACTTTAAAGTCACGTTTCTTATTATTAATTTAAGACATAGCGTAAAGATTCACCATATTGTCGCGATCCTGTTATCTCGCGTCTCGCACAATTCTTTATCTCTCACAAATAGCAGATAGCACTACGCGTTAATAGACAACGACCGACAACACCCGCATAAATTGGTCGCGTTCAGCAAACTCAACTGTTGCGGAGCGAATCCGTGAGCGCTCGCTGCTATTGGTGTATTCTTCTAGATCATCCAATAGCAACGAGCGCTCACGGATCTGCTCCGCTAGAGCCCTATAATAAAGGCGCGTTCACATCTTGACGGAAAAGCAGCAGCCAATCAGAACTCGCGCTGGTATTCGACAATTTCGGCTTTTTGTATTACTTACTACCAGCGCGAGTTGTGATTGGCCACTGCTTTTCCGCTTTCTGCTTTTCCGTCAAGGTGTGAACACGCCCTAAGAGTCACGACAGAAGACCGGAAGAACGTCATTGCTGGGTACCGGCCGGAAACAGCACAAATAACGCGCGCGCCATTCAAAGGCCCCGCGCACAATGGAGGAAATATTAGGAA
>NW_017256127.1:978200-1016500 GCF_001594055.1 Mycetomoellerius zeteki
CTATTCCGAATAGCGCTGAATAGCGCTGATTGGTTGCTTCAATGACGCATTCTCCATTCCGCAGTCTTTTTCCGCACCGTGTGATTTCACCGTAAGGCTTCCTTAAATTTATCTTTAGATGCTCAATAGCCAATGAAATAATTCGTAAAGCATCTAAAGATAAATTTAAGGAAGCCTTAAATATAAAGCTGGTTCTACATTAGTCGCATCGCAACGTCGCAAGCGTCCAACGTCAAGCTAGCTCGACTCTGATTGGATCATAACGCTTGCGACACGCTTGCGATGCTGCGATGCGATCAATGTAGAATCAGCTTAAGGCCTGACAATGGCTGCGTTCAGCAGAACGTTTGTTTGCAACTGTTGGAAGTTTCCTTCGCGCTAATTGGATCATACTTTTAGATCTAGAAGAATGGTCCTATCTCAGCAGACAATCATAAAACGGTTGCAAAACTGTTGAGTCTGCTGAACGCAGCCTATGAGTACGGGCATAAATCTAGTGACTTTAGTCATGTCGTGACTTTTTATAGGGACTCTAGCGGGGATTATTGGCTGGGGCCATTTGGCAACACTGCGAACGGTTTGAATTTGAATGATGGAGTAGATGGGGTTAGGAGAGATTGGTTTTTTGTCAATATTTGTTAGGTCTAGTCATGATTCAGATGATTTGGTATAATCTTGTGTGATTTTCGTTAACAATTTTGACAGGATGGTAGAAAACGAGATAAGGACAACATGCTTGAAATACATAAAGACTCTGAAGTGTAAGTTGCAAACGTCCATGACTGGGTGCTATTTTGTATACGCTTACTGAAGTTTTGCTCGCGTCGCATGCTCCTGTCACAGTTCTTACTTAGGCCCGTATTCGTAGTCAGGCCTTATATTTAAGGCTTCCTTAAATTTATCTTCGGATGCTGTACGAATTATTTCATTGGCTACTGAGAGCATCTAAAGATAAATTTAAGGAAGAGCCGTAAGTATAAGGTCTGACTATGAATACGGGCATTAGTTCAACGCGCTCATCCTACTCATTAGAGTGAATAGGAGTTATGGTAAGAGCATATTGGAGTATTCGGCGCGAAACACCTCGAAAAACCTCGATAGTTGTCGGTGTCGTTATGTGTCTTATGCTCGATATTTCGTTATATCTTGCATGCCAAATTTGTGATTGTACTCGCAAGTGATGGCATAACTTCGTTGCATTCTCTATTGGATTTTCCGAATAAATGAACCATCTTATCTCGAGGATCGTTAAGTAAGCTTTAGCAAATCGTCAATTCTCATCAAATATGAGATATTTTGTATGATAAAGAAGTTACACAATGCACATAATAACACCAACAACTACGAATGGACATACATAGATTAGTACTTCTGATCTACTTGTGTTGCACATACTATAATACTTTGCTTTCTATAAATGAAGCATGTTTTATATGTTTTTATATAGCTTTTAAAGATATTTTGGCCATATTATTAGCTAAAAGTATCACTCAAATGTCAGCCAAAATGAGTTAGCCAGTATTATAAAAAAAATTGTAATGATACTGGTTCGTGAACATCTGAAATCAACTGCAAAAAATAAAACGAATAATTTGACATAATGGTTTTATGCAACAAAATGGCCATATTTTTTAATAATAGCCAGTTTTACTACATCTGATGAGTTTGATCGGTCGATTATTTTATTGCAACTAAGTTGTAAACCACTGAGGATGTAAACCATTGCAGTGTATAGATTTGGAATACTGGGCATTACTTAAAAAAAGTGTGTATTACGCTAATTGATATGAAATTTTGCATTATTGGGAATTGTAGTACATTACTAGGACATTAATTGGATATTACTAGGGCATTAATAAGCATTACTTAACGGGTTTAAAAAATTGAGTATTAGACATTACTGAGCATTAGTAAACATTGGTGTATATAATTTTGGTCAACGGTTTATCTTTTGATTAGAACTGACAACATCTATCATTCAATAGAAATTATCAATCACAATTGTCACTTATTCGATTGATCAAGCTGATCGGAGATGGTAAAATCAGCTCATAGGATATCCAAATAAACTTTTACACGAATATCTATTTATTATTGTTTGATCGGTATATTTAATTATCTATATTTTTTAATATCATATACATGTATACAAAGTTCAAAATTTAATTAATGATTATATTTAAATTAATAGTTAATGATCAGAAATTTGGAATTACTTTTTTTATTTCTTTTAGTAAAAGGCACAAACGTAGAGTTTGACACATGTCTTACCACATTACAAGATCAAGCTGCCACAAGGGGATTAGATGACGATATTCTCAATCAGCTCTTAGATGTTATTATACATATAGATTTAGGTCAGTATCTTGTTAATAAATATTAACATAAGTATTTCATAAATTTGAAAGGCTATATGATCTGTATGTATATGTTCAAATAAACTAAATTTTAAATTTATATTTATCAGGTGCAATGAAACGGGTGTCGTTGATAAAATGTTTGATTCCACGGTACAAACTGTCTGAGAAAATAGTGAAAACTGTAATCACTTGGTGTCTTTCTTCATTAAATAATTTGCCATTTACCGTTAGTGTAATTATTATACAATGGATCATAGGTAATTTAATTCTTAATCTAAGATCTGCTTGCATTTACTGTAAATATATTTAATATATATTATTTATTATAACCTAGAAATATATATATATGTGTGTATGTTTACACACATACAATAATATATTGAAAATATTATGTTAATGATTAGGTATATGGGATTATGAATTAGTAGATAGAAAAGTAATCAACATCTATTATGACATCTTCTTTTATATTATGCTCAAGAAACAGAAACTGGTAATGTATACATTCTTTATATAAATATTTTATATTTAATATTTATTCTTAAGAAGAGAAATGTAAAAATATGACTTCATATATTTCTTCAGTATTAAGAAGGTTCAATATAATTTAAAGAATTTTACCTTGATATTTTAATATATATCTTTATTATGTATTAATGTCTAATGGTTGAAGTATATCTTGCTTAAATTAAGCTAATAGTAAAGTATTCTGTATCATGTACAAATGTAAATTTTAGGCACGTTATATAGCACGTCTTATTTATGTGCTGACTAAACCAGAAGATGTTTCACGCAGAGATGTCACAAGATTATTAATACTTCAGAAAAGTTACTCTAAACCTCCAACACATATTATTGCATTACTTTCGTAAGTATAATTGTATATAATATTTGCTTCATTATTAAAAATACTTATTGAACGTGTTTATAGCTTATTTAAATCATATAAACCAGAATTAGTACCTGAGAAAATAGAATCAGTAAATATAGAAAGTGTATGGAAACCTATTCCTGAAATCATACGATTAGCATTGGAAGATGCCAGAGATCGTGCGGAAATTCTACAATCTTGTCAAAGCACTCAACCTTTCTTTAAGTGGAACGTAATACAGGTATAAACAATGTATGAGTATAATATGATATGTAGAATATGATATATATAATATGAATTTAAAATAGATTATAAAAATTGTTATTTGTATAGAATTTAAAAGTTAAAAAAAGAACAAAGGCGCTCCTACCATCTGTTGGTTATTTTCATATGGGTTCAAGTATTTTTAAAGATAAAGATGCAAAGTCAATTTTTGATATAAATAGGTGAGTAATATATCTGAACTAATATATTTTTTTTCTGTCACTTATATTGATATTAATATACGATGTTAATATACAATATATATATATATATATATGTGTGTGTGTGTATTGTGTGTGTGTGTATCAGTATAGAAGAATTAGGAAAGTATCATCAGAATGTTGAATTGCCTTGCAATGCTGTTTCGCTTTTGGCAAATATGATTGGTTACCATCTTCTTACATTCGCGGACTTTCAGTACCAAAGTAGATTTTCGTACAATCTTTACAATACGCTTACAAGAGGTATGTGTCTATTGATTATTTTCTTGCTACTACAAAAAACTATTTAATATAAATTATTAATATATAACTTTCTGTTAAGCTGTATATATTTTAAAACCAATATATTACTGTTTTAGCATTTATACTGGAAAATGGAAAGTTTTCCAAGGAGGAAATGGATAAATTTTTAACTATGACAATCGAATTTTCTCGATACATGCAGGAAGGAATACTTATAGTTAAACTATTCTTTGATGAATATTTATATTACAATTCAGGAGAACATTTGTTAAGGTTGCTAGATTTGTTGCAATGGATGACTTCTATATCAGTGACTGGTAACTATGAAGCTATTCTAGCTGGTCTTATAAAATGTTAACATATTAAATTAAAATATTATATTTATATTTTCAGAGTTACGAGAAAACATTCTACTACATGTACAGAATATATTTTATGAATCAAGTTTAAACGTAAAATGTGAAATAATTAGATCTCTACAGAAACTAATTACGAACTTGGTAAGGATTCGATATATTTTCTCAATTTGTAACATATCCATATTTTTAGTTAATTTTCCATATATAATTTCTACGTGTTTGTTTAATATCGTTATAAGATAACAATATTAAACACATAGAAATTATATGTAAATATTGATTGTGACAGGAGTACGGAAGATTAATTTTTTTGCAAAATACAAATTGCATGTACGTTAACAGTTTATTTTCTTTACATATATGTATAATTGTTACATTACAATTCACTACAGTTTGTAAGACAAGGACTTGAAGAACAGGATCAATATGCATCATCCTTTTTGCAACAAGGTCGATTAGAAGATTTAGCAGAGATCATACCTGTGATTACAACAATATTAGAAAATCTTATTATTTGTGGGTTGAACATACACAATTACGATATCATATTGTTATCAGAATGTTTAGCATTTTATGAAGAGGTATATACAAAAATTGTAAATAATGTAATTAAAATGTTTAACTGGTTAATTTGTAAGTATTTATTTGTGTTTGTTTCAAAGATCTGTACATTAGAAAGCCGTAGTTGTGTATTATCTTGGACATTGCCGCCACCAGCAGTCATCTATGGAGCATTTATTACGAAGAGTTGTGCTATCTTGTCGAGAATTTGTAGATTACTATTGAGGTATTAATTTTGTTTAATAATTCATTGCTTTTTAAATTAATTTCATTCTATACTATTGATACTTGAATTATTACAGATATCGCGAAATGAGTCCACATTTACGCCAGATTATGCTATCAGATAAATACGAAGAAAAAATTTGTATTTTATCTATTTATGCAAATGATATTTATAAAGCATTATGGTATGATGAGGTACGTACGAACAAGAAATAAAATGCTAAATAAACTTGTTATTATATACAAATAAGCGGTATTAAAAGAAATATTTAAACAGTCTTTTAGTGAGAGTGGTAACATTTTGAAAAATCTTTCAAAAAAAGTACGCAACGATTTAGGAGATTGTGATCTGGAGACTTTATTGAATATTAGCAATCATTATGCTATATTATCCTACAGATGCACACTAAGTAAAAGAGGCTTAAAAATAAATACAAAAGAGGTAAATATTAAAATATCTATTACAAATTTTTTTAACTTCAAATTCATTTAAACAACTAATAACTTGTAATTCACTGTAAAGTAATATAAATTAATATATTAAAGAAAGTTTTAAATTATGATTTTTCAATTTATTTAAAACAAATAATTTAATAAAAAGAAGGAAATTTGATTGATTTTAGAAATTGTACATATTTCAGGATTGGGAAATGTTACTTTCCCGTTACTTTTTATAATAAACAATTTGACAATGACATTGCAATTTTTTATGACAGTAACGCTAACTAACTAAACTCTAAGATTGTGCCAAAGTTGAAAAAGTCACTTTGAGAAATAATTTATCACCATTATGCGTTACCTACTGAAAAAATAAGAAATGAGTAACACGTAACGTTACTCATTACAAGTAACGATTGACTTTTTCAACTCTGGTGTTACCATTACCGTAATAAAAAATTTGCAATGTCGTTATCACATAAATCGTTATTATAACAAGATAACAATCAACAAAGTAACGACGTTACAATAACTTCCCATCTCTGCATATTTAATTCTTTAAAACAAATATTTTGATTGAACTTTCTCATGCATACACTCGGTCTCTTAATGTCATTCTTATTAATTTTCTAGGATGCTAAGACTATGGCTTTTTATTATTTCCCGGCAGTAAATGAATTTCTCGCTGCATTTAATGAATGACTGTCTCAAATTAAAAAAAAATATTTTTTATATATATTTCTTAATGTATATTTATATCTATTGTATAAACTAGAAATTGTAAAAATTCACGCCAAAATATTAAGCGCTCCGCTTTGATCGAATATGACTCTCTTCGCTTATTTGATTTAACCTTTTTCTTAAAAAAAAAAAAAATAAATAAATAAAATTTCTTAAGAAATGTTTTTTAAATGAGTAAAATTAGTTTTTAATGTAATTATCTCTAATCATGATTATGTAGTCATCCATAATCCACAAGATTTTTATATGAAATAAATGATTTCAAGATGAATTAAATAATAATGATGATACTCAGAGAGAAATCGAACAACGATAAAGAAGTTATTATACTAAAAATAACTAAAATTCTATCTATAAAAATGGAAATCTTTTACATAAAGACGATTCGTTGCACAATATCGATCAAATCTATTGTCAACTACAAACTAATAATACCACTTGCTATAGAACATAGTTATAAGTCTATTATTATTGTTATATATATTGTTGCAAGAATGTATATTATTAGGCCTGTTCTTTTTGGTTGAACTTTTGCATCAGTTTATCTTTCTTTCTCTTCTTTCCTCCTGGAGAGAAAAGAAAGAAAGATGAATTGGTGCAAAAGTTCAGCCAAAAAGAACAGGCCTATTAATTACATCTGAATCAGTTGTATATATATTTAAAAGAAAGTTTTTAACATTTTTTAATAGAAACTATTTATGAAATATCTTTTAAAAATTCTTGTAAATATAATATTGTATTCGTCTCTAATATTCAATTGAACGATCATATTTAAAAAATACATTTACAAATTTTTTTTTATTAATATTATTATATTAATTATATAATATTATAGTACGTTATATTTAATAGTTGTAATATGTAATTTAAACTTTTGTAGTTACTTTTTTGTTCGAAAATGCACTATATTTTTATTAAAAATGTTGAAAACTACTTTTCTGATTTCCTTTAATATTGCATCAAGTATTTCACAAAAGTTTAATAAGTCAAATATGTATTTTTTTTCATTGTGTATGACTATTCAATTGCGATCGTTTTTATTTCCAATATATGATATTGAGGGATTAGAGAAGTCCGAATTATTGATGACAATAAAGATCTCACTTTCTATTGCTCGTCTAGTCCCATTCAGCATTAGCGACCAAGTAGTGTATCTAAAACATTTATCAAAGTTCAGTGTAAAATAAAAAGATAATATATAATCGATTGTACAAAAAATTTGTGTAAAAAGAGCATTGAGTAAATAAGATTGTAAGATTAATGGCATATTATATAAAGTATCGAAAAATATTTATTAATATATAAATAAAAAAAAATAAAAGATATAATTTTAAAAAACTGAAACTTTTTTGTATATATACCACAAAAAAATTTAATTTCTAAAAATTAAGATTCAAGGAAAAATTTCACTTCTCTCTTTTCCAAATTCATAAATATTATATATAGATAAGGCCACATACGCCGATATGCTATATTTTATTAGATATTAACATAAAGAAGTTAAATGCAACAAAAGGAAACGTTTCTACACAGTAATCATGGAAATTAAATATATGATAGAATTTATTTTTGTCATTACATTTCGATAATGTCTCATATCATTCAACTTCTTTATTTACTTAAACTTTAACTCCTATGATTAATTAACGCAAAGAGTAGCATTATTTCCAATAATGTAAACAAAATGTGCTAGCTTGTGTCACATACTCTAGTGGATTTAGTCTTATATTTTCTGATTGAATACACTAAGGGCAGTGACTTTAGCTTAAATCGTAAAAAATTTGTTCAGTGTAAAAAGAATATATACATCATAAAAATTATGAAACTAATTTTAACGAATGTATGTCATATATGGCACGAACAGATTAATTATTTAATAAAATATCGGCCATACCTTATCATATCTTGTACTTAATGTGTGATAAGATATTTATACGATATTCACATATTAATTTTTCTATTGATTTTTCCTATCAACGTATTATTCAAATCTTTAATAATTTTTCTATATTATAATAATTTTTCATGTTGCTTTTCTTGCTGCCAATATATTACTTTTCTTCAGCTAATTGCAAACTAAAGGTTAAATTTTGTATCTGTAAATAATCGCGAAATATAAGAAAGACAACGCATTTTATATTATACCTTCAGTGTAATGTTTTTTGCACAATATCCGATATACATCTTTACAATAAAAACTGAGTTCTAAAAATACAATTAATTAGATTTGTAAAATTGTGTGTAAAAATATTTCTTTTCGTGAAAATATTTTATGAATGGACAAAATAAACAATATAGTTCAGATGAATATACTTTAGATTTTTAAAAAATTAATATTTATGAAAATGACATGATTCGAACGCGCTTAACATCATAAAGATACTATAAGTGATAAATAAATACTTTTAATGTGTATGTATTAATGTATATGTAGATGACTAATACAAAAAAAACAATAACTAATGTGTTCTATCGCATTATTTATGTCTTTGTTGCAGATTCTAGAATATGCAATTTCAGTCAGTTATATGTATATATAAATCGAAAATAAATATCTCATTGAACACAATACATTCGTTTCATACGTTTAAACTTGCAATTTTAAAAAGTACTTTTCACAAAACACCGATGCATTGAATTTCCATAATTTGTACAAAGAATAGTTCATTGTCACAATTCTAAATTAATGTCACGATTCCAGCTTTAGTTTCTTATTATATTTACGTAAATAAAATAAACACTATTGTAATACGTGAATCTGAATTCATGAATACTGCAAACTAGACTACACCTTTTTATGTAATAGACACTTTAAAACCAAATTTAACATTTACTATAAAAACAGCCCGCATTCGCCCAAATAATGCAAATTGATCTTATGTGTCTCATATAAAAAATATTGAAATGAAAGGATTTCTTAATCAATAAATTCTTGATTGATTATATAAAAATGAATGTATAAAGATTTAATTTTCTTACTCATCGTATTTTTATGCTATCATTATAATTTTGTATATAGATTCATTATAATTTACAATGTTTAATTATATTATTAACACATATCTATATATGTGCTAATAATATTTAAATAATTCCTATTATAATATCTCATATAGAAAATTTTATGAATATAAACATAAAATATTTATACATTTAGAAAAAGACACCAAGAGATATTAAATGTATAGTAAACTATAGAATACAAAAATTCTTTTGAGTGAATAAAAATTATTTGAGCAAGAACGAGCTGTTGGTAGTACGGAATTATATTAATTAGTATGCATTTTTTTAGAATATAGAATCCAAATTGTAAAATAAAATGATTTTCATCTCCATAATACTTTCCATAAAATATTAAGAAACTAAAATATTTTCGGTCACATTTCAATCGATTACAAGCATTGTGAAAGCTAATCATTACAATGGATAAATCATTACATGGATAAAGTCATGTGTTTCATCTTGATCATCTTTGTTTTAAATTTTGAATATCTATCTTTGGCACAATATTTTAATTAAACAAAACTAGTTACCATTAAACATGAAAATAAAATTAATGGAAACATAAATGTACAGGTCATAATTCACAATATGCATGTACGTAGACAATGTGTAGTTCTTTTTGAACCTGTACTAATCATTTGTCCAAAGAAGCATATATAGAAGTTTTATCTATTGATAAATAAACTCCAAAAAATTAATCAATTCTATAATTAAAAACGTTTTCTACGCATATTTATACATACATTCACATACATATTCATGTATGTGCATATACATACATAGATGTAGATACATCTCTATATGCGAAGAGTTATATATTTAGATGTATATAAATACAAATATATACATATATGTATTCATATTTACATTTGTATTACATATAGTGAATTCCATATTACATATATATCTATATTTGTATTTATAATGTGATATTGCTAACAAAAGTAACTATCTAGGATGATAATCAGTTCATTTGATGTGTACTTGATAATTATGCCCCTGTGTATATTGTATACATAAGTGCATATATGTATCTCTATTTTTATTCCTAACACTCACACATTTGTTCATGCACTATATGGAAACGAATGTACGCTTCACTTCACTTTTAGCAATAACACTTTTGTACATAGAGCAGTATCATATCGAAAGAACGAGATATAGACAACAGTTTCACATTTAACAGTAGAGCGATAAAATAAAACAGATCAGTCCCAACTGCCGTCAGTTTCTACTTCGTTAAGTGCATCTTCTGCATCAGAGATCATACTTTCATACGATAAATCTGGCTCATCTTCTAGGAACTCATCCCGTTTTCTTTTGTTCAAGCCTAACTTGCGTTTCTTCGTTGTGAACGCAAGCTCATCCTCTGGCGTTCGCTCCTTGCGGAACTCATAGACTAGTGGATAAATATGTTCAATTGCTGCTTGGACAGCAGCAACGTTAGGTGCTATAACACAATAAACAATTATTGTATAATTATATACCTTTATGTCAATTAATTTACAATGATTCATAAAACAAACATAAAAATATATTATGATATTTATGAAACACAAAAATTTTTAATGTTTAACTTCTGATATATATTTAATGTTTCTATTTTATTCAATTAAAACTTTTAAGAAATGCTGTACTATATAATCAAAACCAAAATATCTAATGTAAAAATATTTATTCGTGTAAAAAAATATTGATATATTTTGTGATAAAATAATTTCATAAAATTCCTAATATAATTTTATGTGATCAAGGATATACAGAGATTAAAAATCTTAGTAAAATAAGTATCAAAAATGACTATAAGTTTCTTTATAATAACAAAATGTATAATTATAATACCAACCTGTTACAGTAACACTTCCTGTAGAAAATATCTTCAGAGTAGCTTTTGGTTCTTTTAGTTTATATGTGACACCAGGGTGTAATTCTGGCTCATAACTGTAAATCACATAAAAATATTTATATAACTATCGTATATTTATATATTTGTATATAATTATTAACTAACACATTGATAATAATCAGAAAGTTAGACTTTTTACATCGGGAAAAATACTTTAAATACTAGTATGCTAATGAAATAATTTTTTAAATAAACTGAAAAGATATGTTTGTAGTATGCTATAATTATTAAATGTGCATTCTTTTATACTTACTCAGCATTTTCTTTGTGATGCACTGAAAATGATGTTATTTTGATAGCAAATGGCATACAACAAGTGCCTAATACATTGACCACCCTATAATTACTGAATCTCACTTTGAATCCAAGTTTTTGAAGGCAACGGGCAAATTTGCGTGCTGCGATTTTTGCTTGAATTTCACTGGTTGCACCAGTGCAAGTTACTTTACCAGATGACCAGATGGATGCTGTAGTATATGGTCGCCTTAATTTCATCGTTATCATCTAAAAATACCACAAACAAAAATTTATATTCTAAATCATGTCTATATATGCTTTAATGTATAGTCTTTTATTCTGAATATATTATTATTTATAAATAGAAAATATTAAATAGTAAATAAAAAATATATACTTAATAAATTATCAAGATAATTTACGTATTATATAATTATAAATTTTTATTCGCTAAAATTTAAAATATTGCAGACAACAATAAACTTAGATATGCAAATTTATAGGTTTTCAAATCGTTTCATATATCGCTACGATAAATCGTATTTGAAGCTTCAAAAAATTATTGATCTAAAAATTATATTTTATTGCTTTTTCATGAATTTTTCTATAATATTTTCTACTCGATAGAAAAACATATGACACAAGTTTTACATGTTAATCAGCATGTCTCAAGGATATTTTATTACAACTTTTATTAAGTTGTAATATAATATGTGTAAGAATGCTGCGTTTAGGAAAAAACTGTTTCAAGAAACAGTTGTATATCTCTAAGTAATTAAATCATATAATAGTTTTAAGAATGATATTGCGATATTATCTTTTTAATTAGAGAAAAATTTTTTCCCGATGTATATAATAAAATATACAACTCAAAGTAAAGATAAATTCTGTACAAATTAAATATTTTATTTAAAATCTATGTAAATTGTTTTCAAAATTCAGTTGTTTTCTTTCTAAATAGAGGCTTGTATGTAGATAAATTCCAAAGACAAAACATGGACTACACAATCTGTATACAATTGGTCGACAAAAATGAGAGAGACAGGGCGCAAAGATAGCCAGTCTCTTTCTGTTCTATGTAATGTTAGAAAGAAAAGTACATTGACTGTCTTCACACATCCTCTTTGTCATTTTTGTTGACCATGCTAGACGTTAGATATTCTATTTAGATACAAATGACATGGCTCATATTCTATATTTTTGATAGATTCTTAGTAGATGTTGGCTTGTAATTATATAGCAATAATAATTTTTAGTATACTGGATAGCTGCTAGAACAATTACTTATCAAACAATTTGTTTCTCAAAGTTATCGTTTTACACATAATATTATGAATTTTGTAAGTGAAGAAAAAATATTCCATTGTGATAAAAACGAAGTACTCAAAATATAAATGTCTTAATTCGGGCAAATCAGAATACTGTTTTGTCCCTTTGTGAATATAAACTTTCAAATAATAATGATAAATAAGTTTTAAAATAAGTCTAGTCTTCCATTGTGAAATCTAGAAAAGTGACTTACAATTCTGTTTGATAAAGATTGCAAATGTAATAAAACTAATAACAAAACCAAGATCTACATAGAACTAGCATTTTCATCTTGAAAGCTTTATCAAGAATTACAATGTAGTAGAAGAAAAATCATTTCTTATTGAAAAGGCAAGTATAGAAAAATCATCAACACATACCCCATTTTCTCTTCTGTATTCAACATTAGATCCATTGAGCGCTATTTCCCGCAAATTCAAATGACATCTTAAACTAAAGCTGCAAACTACATTGTTAATAACAATATCAAGTTCCGGAGGCTCTTCATGGGGTTCTTCATGAGATTGTTCACGAGTCTCTTCATGAGGTTTTTCGGCATGATCAACATATGGTTGAAGTTGACCATCAAACAATCTATTGTCTTTTTCTTCTGTACAGGAATTTGCGTTGTCCAAATTATTAACATCATTTACGTGATTCAGTGATTTATTTGTTAATGGTTTCATGCCATTTTCTTGAATAGCAGTTGCCATAATATTGTGTACCTGCAACATATAATAATAAAAGAATTATATATATACTCTTTATATTGCATTCAAATTTTCTCAGACTTTAATATGTTAAAATATATTTTGATGTACAGATTCAATTAACACTTAATATATTTAAGTGAACAAAGAAAATTTTCTTTTATTACTATAACAATTTATATGTATAATTGAATAAGGTAATTGAATAACATAGGACATAAAATACAATAAATAAAAACAATTATTATTTACACATAATAATAGACAATTTTATATTTTGTAAAAAACTAATTACGAATTTAACATATTTTGCAATAATAGATATAAATATATTAAGATAATTTTCAATATTTAATAATATTCTGTATTATAAATTATAATTGTACTCTAATATTAATTTTTGATATACCAATAATTAAACTTCTAATTTTTATTAAAGTACACAAACACACACACACACACATCATACTTATGCCTGTGTGTGAGAAATTAAATATATAAATAAAAATAATAAAGTTGTATCAATTTTATTATATTTTTAAAATTTAATTTGCAAAATAATATCTATTTTTAATATGCACAATTAAAATATTCAATTGCTTCAATATTCAATAATTTATATAAAAACTGCAACATTTCATCTACTGGAATATTCTATAGAAATAGAGGACATAATTACAAAGTATATATTCTGAGAGTATATATAATTGTATAATATATAAGAAAGAAATGACTATCCCAAGGTTATTTTTTACAACTGAATTAATATACACTTTTTGTACTTAAAGTAAAATAGATAAATACTATAAATAAATACTGAAATTTTTTTTACGAACGAGAAGAAAGTCTTAACGCAGTCTAGTGCATCAAGAAAGACCAAATCTCTTAGTTATTTCTAATAACTTTTAACAATAATTATTAACACATTTATCATAATATAGATTTCTATTGAACAAATACAAAATGTAATTCATATAATGTTTAAAAAAATATAGTAACTAATAAAATCTACACTTTACGATAGATGCCAATAAAGATGTCAACAATAATGATCAGATTCATATAAAAAATTACTAAGCATGCAAAATGTGTAGTGAATTATACAGTGAGTTAGGAGTTGACTTTAATCGTTATAAAAATAACGTTTATTTAAGATCTCTTCGTGCAAAGAAACTCAACTAGCAAGTAATGGAACGCGATGTGAATAGTCGATTTAAATCGGCCGAATTATCATAGCGCTCGGTGAAATAGCGATCGGGATTTGCGTTGTAATCGACAGATCAACGAGGCAAACGAAAGATCGTGCATCCGAACGATCCTCGACGAAGCAGGATCGCGTGAATCACGAGGGAGAGGACCGAGCGGATGCTGGGAACGTATGATGTTCGCGAGAGATCCACACGTGATGGGAAGGGCAGTTCGCGCGTCGTGAGACGGTAACACGAGATTACGGTTCGATATCGAAGTGCCGACACAACGAACGTCGCGTTGAAAAAACAGCGGGAATCATCGAGCGGCGCCGGGAACGAAGTATGACCGCCTCGCAGCACCCTCCGAGAATGTTCCGCGAGCGAGACATTTGCGAGATTACTTGTTAAGTAATTGTACGAGGAAGGGAGGTCCCCGAAAGGATGGGCAACTTACAGGTTACACTATACCAAGCGACTGTAATCCGTCGCACGTAGATTAAGAGTAACGTCTTTGTTGACAAGTGCCAGCGGAACACAAAGTTAGCTCAATAACAACTAATGCCATTGTTCTCAGCCATATTCGCTAGACTGGCAACTACTGGCGACCCAAGCGGCCAACTGAAGACCGCAGGGCTACTTACGATACAAAGATAGCGAAGTCGTGACTGTACAGTCGTAGACAGAATAGTTGCGACACTTGTTTTTAATAGGTTTCGGAACGCAGTTACGCAGCCTGCTCACCAATTGTAATTGTAATGTAATTGGTCCTTACTTATGGATCCATAAATAAGAACCAATCGTTTGATGAGCAGGCTATTTTCTGAAACCCATTGAAAAAAGTGTTGCAATTATACCATCTATACGACTGTACGCGCTACGAGTGTGGTAATTGGTCGCGAGACTCGGAAACGTTATGAGCAACTTATGGCTAAGGCTATTTTCACATTGTTTGGCTTAGACGAAATCAAGTTTAGAGAAATATTTAAAAAATTATTCATACATATCAATGACATTTACACGGCTTGATTTACGCCACAGTTAGGCCGGAATCAGACTAGGTATTAAAGATTGAGATTGAAGATTGAAAGATTGAAATTTGACCAATCAAAACAATAGGAGCTAAAATTCCTTTGCCCTCATTGGTCCAATTTCAATCTTTAATCTTCGATCTCAATCTTCAATGCGTAATCTGATTCCGGCCTTATAACTGATTATAACATCGATGTTATGAAATTGGCCAATCATATTCCTTTAAAGAATGGAATGACAAACATTCATACTCAGTGAACGCTTACATCTTATTGGCATATTCCATTAGAACTAAAAATATTGACCAAACAAGTATAACCCCGGATCTACAATAGGTGTTTTAAGCCTTAAGTCGTAAGAAATTGACCAATTACGAATCATAGTCGATTATTCTCCTCGAATTCGACTGTAATTGGTCAATTTCTTACGGTTTAAGTCTTAAAACATCTATTGCAGATCCGGGGTTAGAATTGGGTCAGAGTACAAGAACTGACCAATCACAGTCGAGTATTCTCCTGTTACAGTCGAATGACAGTGGGTGCATTCAGTACTACAACCGCTCATTGAGCGCTCAGTGAGCTCTTGCATCTGATTGGCATATTCTGTTAGAACTAAAAATATAGACCGAAAATCTCAGAGGTTTTCAACCACGAATTTTAAAGCTTAAAAATATATTATATCTAATGAGATAAATGTTTATATATTAGGATATAAATAGATCAAAGTATACCTACATCGATCTACTTTGATCAGGTCAAAATGAAGATCTTAAGATCTCTTTAGATCTAATGAGATCTATATATATATAGTGAAATCTTCATTTTTTCCCGAATATTTATTTAATTTATATTAAAATTTATATTAATATTATATAATTATTAATATTCTCGGTTTAGTTACAGAACTGCCGATATCTAAGGAAAAAAATAAGCTAAGCTAATCCGGTTCAGAATATACCCTCAATGTGATTGGTCCATTATTGGTCAACAGCCAGAGTTGGCAGTCAGGTCGGCTTGCATACTTTCGGGTCAAACATGGGTTAACCGAACCGAGTCAGGTTCAAATCCATTCCATTCGAAAACGCTGAGAGAGGTCTAGCCGGCCTTTTTCCTGTTATCGTCGAAATCGCCCGTACACTACCGCTAGTACATCCATTTTCAATTTAGGAACTACGTGACTATACATTTTCTAACACTATCGATAAAATCGTATCGTCGAAAGTAGATGTGGTTCGTGTCTGTACTAAATCCTCAAGATAGAAGCGTGCTGACTATCCATAGGAGGGATTTTCTTTAAATATCAAATTTAAATATAAATATTTAAATAAAAAATTTAAATATAAATATCAAATATAAATATAAATATATATATATAAATATAAATATAAATAACAAATATCCAATATATCAAATTTAAATATCAAATCAAATTGATTTGTAATTAATAATCTTGAATGTTTGTTGGTAAACCTAACAAAATTATAAAAAAATCACTATTTGTTAAAATTACCTTTATAAAAAAAAGTTCTTTTTTTAACCATTATTTTTCCCATTAAATTGCCAAAAAACTATTATTATTTTAAAAAATTGATTATTTTTTTTTAGGTTTACCGTATGGGGAGAAAATAGTTATAATTAATGTGTAAAAAGCGTAAATCAGTGCGTTGAGCCATTTTCTCTCTACAATGTCAGCAAATTTGAAAAAACATGTTTCAAGAAAAATGAGTTTAAAGTTTTGAGTGTGTGTTGGAATACTTCTGTTTTTTTAGTAACTACAATAAATTTCTTTTATTCGACGATTTCTGAATCATAAAACGGTTCATTCTCTTCATGAAATTTTATGAAATGTTTCTTTGTTCGAAAAAGTAACAGCCGTACGGCGCGCCGCTACGAATCGAAACTCAAACGTGTCTAATTGTTACCTATGCATCATTTCAGTAAACTATGAATAACTCCGTATTCTACGTATTTCTATGAACAATTTTGGTAACATATATTTTCAAGACTATTAACTTTCCGAAAATGCAATTAAAAAAATCAATTTTTTTTATCTTCCAAACCACCCCAAAAGAAGAAAATTAGGAAGTACGTGTAATTAAATGATAACATTATTTAAAAAACGTTTCAAAATGTTTGAAAGTAAAAATGTGTTATAAAAAATGCTGGTTATTATGTATTGGAATATTAACGTTATGATTATATAACGGCGAGCTACTAACAAATGATTACTTATATAAGTAATCGTTAAAATTTTGTCACCTAATAGCGGAAATACTGAAGGAAACAATAATATCTACACTGGTCATAATACCCTTCTCCTCTATTATTCAAAATATATCAGACAGAATAATCAATTTGATTGTTAATAACTTTTTAATAATTAACAAGCAACGGTTAAAACCTTCTGAAGGTCACTCAGGATCATAATCTCGATAACATATGTCAAGATCAAGGTAATTAGAACTGGTTCTCTTATACTAAATAATTACCCTCCATAATGGCATAAGAAGATTGGTCACCTCTAGTTGGAAAGTTATTTCCAACTAGATGTATTTTCCTAACTATGTGACATCATGATGTTAAATAATATCTTTCTGTGACATTATATCGACAAAGATCGTCAAAAAGAATACGAAATGTCTTTGCAGACCTACATACACGATGGCCTCGTCTACTCTCGCTAACCGGGACACGCGTTAAAGTCACCATAAGCCGCAGATGTTGCCTACACAAGGATATTATTAAGATTACACCGAGCGGCTTCACAGGCGTTAGGATGCGTCAAGATCAATCATGTCCATATCCGTTCATTCAATAGAATTTCACCGTCATTCGAATTTTAAGCTATACTTTAATAGGACTGGATCCTCATTACCGAAGATCCTTATTCTTAAAATAGTGGCACGAAACAGGAACGTAACAATTATCATTAAACTGAATCTTAAAGTGTGTCAATAGTACTCAGCTATATAAAAATGCGTTTTCCAATATAAACTGTTACTCATAAAAAAATTTTTATAACTTTATTGATTTTCAAACCAGAAGACAAATATATACGAATATGAATTATATAATAAGCATACATAATTTGTGTTCAAGGAAAAAAAAGATTTAGAATAAATGCCTGTTCCCAAAATTGGTTCTACGGAATATTTTCTTATGAGATAATTAAATTTTAATTTGCATACGAACTTTATGATCCAAAACTTGATCTTACACAGCCTCTTAATTGGGACTGAACATTTATAATAAAAGAAATACATTAAATTACGTATTTCTAAGCGGGATTCCCACGAGATGAGAGGTTCGTGCTATGCATCTAGTCGATGCATTATCGCGTAATTTTTATCTAACGGTAAAGATCATCGTGGCCCGGCGCGGCGGAGACGCAGTGGAGGCGGAAGGGAAATCTACACTGCCCGGTTTCTTGCAGCCATGATTGGTAGTGGCCGTCAGTACTTGCTTAACCGTTGGGTCGTTAGCAAGTGCGGATACTCTCCAGCTAGTCCAGCTCTGCGGTTCACTGATTTGGCGTTTCCTACCGCGTTTACCTGTCGCGCGTACTAAGGAGAGACGCATAACGCTAACGACCGTCTACAGAGTCTTCCGACTAACGATCGTCCGATTCGGCGATTTTTCTTGGTGCAGTGCGGAGGAAATTTATCCGCTTCCGTTTCTGGCCAGGTGAGTCACCAATACAAATTATTTTGTGCGATGACGCGACCTCCTTTGCCTGTCCTCGCGATAGAAATTTTTCCTTTTTTTTCTTCGGAGTGACCTTGGTGATAACACAGAATCACAGCTGTACATTCGCTCAATTGGTCCCGGGATAGGGCCATCCATCGTTCTCTTTTCTTTTTTCTTTCCTCAGTGATTGTCCTGAATCTCTTGAGTCGGTGAAAGTTCCAAAGTCGTAGCGACGAGTCGCTTGCTATACTTTCGTTGCAGCCAGTAATTTACGGACCTAACTATACGCTGGCGGTAGCTGATTTAATCGACATTCGACAGATCGTTGAGTTGAAATTCCCGGTTTCCCAATTGACAGAGTAAACCAATGGAAAGTAGAATAGCCTAATATGAATATACTTTCGTACTGAGAATTTCGCTTTATTATCATATATGGAATGTCCCACTTCCCGCGCATTGTTTTAACGACAGATTCTTTGATTAATTTGAGAGAGAAAGAGAGGAGAGAGAGAGAGAGAGAGAGAGAGAGAGAGAGAGAGAGAAATCGGTTTTTTTCTTAACGAAACTCTCAAGGAAAATTAAAATTTATAGCAACTTTCCAATTTAGCTTTATACTCTCGAAGCTAAATGTTAAATAAAAATTAGCGTTACCTGGATTTAGTTGAAGAATATGATTTTTGTTACTTGTCTTTAACATTAATAAAAAGTCTTTTAATAAGTCTTTTAATTTTTACTGTTATTTTTTTACTTATAGTCTTTTTTATGATAATATATACCTACTATATTTATTTTACTTATAATTAATATTAATATTATAAAATATTACAAAAAATAAAACATTGAAAATACAAAAATTGTTAATATATATTTCTAAATTAATTTAACAAAATGAGCGAAGCAGGTCATATTCAGTCAAAGCAGAATTTAATGCCTAATAATATTTTTGTGTCACTTTTACATTTTCCAGTGCAAGCAAACTGCGCGCCAATTATAAAAAATAATTTATTTTAATGATGTACATGCATAATATATTCCACATTTTCGATGCGACAAACATAATTAAGAATATTTTGCGGAATTACAATTTAAAATGCCTTTAACCATATATGTATATCTTGTTTCTTCGTAAAAGCGCAGCGGTGCAAAGGTGTCATATGCAATTAAGTCCTACTAATATTACAAGACTCTCAGCATTACTGAACGCAGTTAATATTTGTCGGTCGCAGTATCTAATCGCTATTAGCTGCTTTTTTTACGAAATAAAAATGAAGTGATTTAGCTATATTTCTTTGGGTTATCAATTATATTTAATCGAAATAAACTTCACATCGTCTTGAAGATCGAAATATGTAATATTGATTAGACGATAATAAAAATATGATACGCGTAAAGTTTAAATAGAAACGTAATTGAAAATATAAAATTAAAACTATACTGATCCATTGAATTCTTTTCCTTTTCTTTTTTTTTGCGTAAATTAAAATTATTAACTCGCATTATTTAAACGTAAACTTATTAAATTACTTAAATGATTATTATTTTTACTTTTTAAAGGAGAGTAGAAATTTTCGAGGATTTCGCTACCGCTCGGGGATCATTTTATTTCTATGTTTTCTTATGTAATTCTCTTCGTAAAAATATAATCATTATAATAATGCCAGACTTAAGGAAAAATTGGTACATCGAAATAAAATGAATAAAATATCTTTATTCGCATCATTATAAAATTACTGTCAGTTATGTTTCAATAATTTATTTATGAAATTAATTCCAAATTGGTTCAAATGCGAATAACATTGCACCATAAAACGTTAATTAAATTATATTTTTCATTATAATAACATTTGTCACCTCGGTGCGATGTGCAACGCTTAAAGTGGGGGAAAAACAAGAAAATATAGAACTAAAACGATCCTCAAGTGATAGCGAAACCCTCGAAAATTTCTCCTTTATTAACGTTATTGAGAGATAATAAAATAATAATAACATAGATAATTATCTTTTTTAATCGTTAATTACCGTTAATAATATTTAATAAATAAATGTAATAACAGTTATATTTAATGAACTTTATGCTTAGATAATGCGAAGAGCTAAGAAAGTATCGTATTGTCAACAAATATATTCCTGAATTATAAAAAATAATATTGAATTACGTATATTGAATATCCTGATAATTATTGAATTTATATAAAAAATGGATAGATAAGAAGTTGTTTTGCGTTTCATGGCTGCACAATTATGAAAGAAAGAGCATTTTTACGTCGTCGGGATACACACGACAGCAAATTTATATTTTTACAATATTTGTTTAAAGTTTAAACAGAGCACGTTGTATTTATTGCATATTACATTATTACTGTTTGGTACACGTTTCTGTATTTGGTACAATAGAGCAAGTTTCTAAAATATGGAATAAGAAATTTTTACATTCACATTGATATGACGCGTTTAATTATTATATATTTTTTTAGCGAAATATATATAAATAATGTGAATTTGTAAACTTGACGAATATAACACTTTGGAAATCTTGAATAGAAACCATTTCGTTGAGACGAGTTATTACGTAACACACGGAACTTAATGATGACGTACAAAAAATATTTTCGTGTGCGCCGGAATTCCCTAACTTTTACTTTTTTCTTTCCCTCTGTCCCTTTGACGTCACAATCTGACACGATATATCGAGACTCTAGTAATTCAAGGAATAATCGGTCACAGTATTTATCTGTCGTCTTTTTCTTTTCTCTTAGACAGTAATTGCTTACTATTCGCGGATTGTAATTTCAAAATTAACGATGACGGATATACATATAATGGACTCCCGGAAAAACCGGTATTGTGACGAACTAAGCTTTCGCAAAAGAGGGAAACTCGGCGATGTAATTACAGGCAGTTTTGTGCGCACGGTGTGCATTGTCACTTACATAATAATATGTAATTATTCCTAATGTTTAACATTCTTGACTTTTGTGTTCATTTGCGTCTATTTCACTGCCTTCCGAGATTTCACCCGTAATATCTTCATTTAAAAAAATATGATTGATTATCGTTGTTATTGCAAAATCTTGAAAGATAATTCTGTAGAAGACGCACAAATTTTTTATTATTTTGATATCATATTCTTATAAATGATATAAAGACATCTTAAAAAGTTTAATCATAAAATATGAAGTTGGGATAAGTTATACGCTCACAAATTATAGTTTTGAATTGATATTATTCTGTATAAATATAAAAACATTGATTTCTAAAAATGTAAATATCTTTTAGGTTTTTGTTTAATTGGATAATTGTGCATTTATAATCATATACTTAATAAATTGTAAATACAACCGGCTTTTCTTCAACGCAGGTCTTTCTTAGAACATGGAATGGCTAGGCATTCTATTGCTATCGGGAATAATCTCAAATATAGCCGCAGAACCGTAAGTACAAATACATATATTAATCAGATATTATGATATCAAATATATTCCGTGAATTTTATTCAAAATGATTTATCAAAATCATGATAACTTAAAAAATATACTTCATAATAAAACAAACCATATGTTTGCATTACCAACTGTGAAAGCCTAGTATGTTTGATTTTATTGTAACGTGGGATAATGTTAACAATACTAACAGTATATAGATACAGTATACAGATACAGTTTTTTTTAATAAGTATGAAGAGAATAGAATAGAAAAGTTGAAACGAGGAAGATTCTTATTCTCCTTTAAGATATTACACTATTATTGCGCCGAAAGTGGTACGTCCTGATTCGGAATATCATGTAGCGGCAAGTGTTACCGGCGTATCAACGCCATCAACGATATACGTTGAACTGACTGGCGAACTTGATACAGGAAAAATATTTAACATTTCTCGAACTGTAGTCGTTGAGCCTTATTCTACTCACATTTTACAACTAAACGTACGTATGAATTTGTAACAATCCGTATAAGTCCATATTTGTAATAATCTGTATAAGTTTTCTTATTTAAAATTGATAAAAATGGTAACTATCAGTAAATAAACTCATAACGCGGTTCGTACTAATTGATTTTACTTACAATGTTAGATTGGAGAAACTACACCAGGAAAATACAAACTCACAGCACGCGGACTGTCCGGTATTGATTTTTATAAATCGAAGGATATCGAGTATGTACATAAAAGTTTCTCCGTTTTCATTCAGACCGATCGGGCGATTTATAAACCCGGTCACAAAGTTATGTTTCGTTGTATAATACTGGATTCGAGGCTGAGACCGAGTATTGTGGGACCATCGGACGTATATATCATCGTAAGTATACGTATACATGTATATCTGTCTTTCACTGTAATATCATAAAACTCATTGTACATGTCATAAGTTTTGATGCGTGTGAAAATAATTTTTTTTAAGATTTTGTTGACAACAAATATTTAAAAAAAAGTTTGCTGCAGGATGGCGATGGTAATCGTGTCAAACAATGGAATCGGCCACCAGTGACTCATGGTATTTTCGGCAGCGAATTAGAATTATCGCAGTCACCAGTGCTAGGAAAATGGAAACTTGTCGCCAATGTCGGCGATCAAACATTTGAAAAGGAATTTGAAGTTGCGGAATATGTTCTGCCGAACTTCGAAGTGACGATCGATTCGCCGAAACATGTACAATTCAAAGAATCAAAAATTACAGCAACTGTTCATGCAAAGTAAGCGACTATTTCAGCAATTAACAAGAACGATAAATTTTATAAATTTGAAAAGATTTACAGAAAACTCTCTTTGTTAATAAATCTGCACAAACTTGATCGATGTTTCGAATGAAGATAAAGGTTTTGGAGATGATTTTTCAGCTTTCTCATAAAATATTAATTAATTTATTGATTATTTAAAGATTCAACAAATAATAATTTGATGTATTTGACTCTACTTAAGTCACATTTGACAATAAAATATTCATTTGTAAGTGAACATAATTTAGGTATACTTATGGAAAACCAGTGAAAGGTGAAGCTACGATAACGGCTTACCCAGACATTTTTTCTGGCGTAATTCAACCAATATTCCAACAACCAGTGCGAAAAGTCGTACCGATTAACGGAAAAGTTACAGTAGATTTCGATATATTATCCGAATTAAGGTAAATCCAGTAATATTACATTGATTATAAACCTCCCTGGTGGAAATCTCCTTATGATAAAAAGATTTGGAAGGGGTGTACACGTTTTGGGTATATACCCATGGGTTATGGGCATTTTTGGAACTACCAATGAGAAGATTTCTACTAGGGCTATAATGTGTTTTGAGATATTTCTTTTTCTTCTTAACATTAAAAAAATTTCTGTTCAAAACACAAAGACAAAATAAATACAAAGAAATTACAAAGACTTATTTTACTTACTTTTTTTAGTATTATAAGTCTTAAATTATAAAAAATTGTATATTACATAAATTAATGTATATGATATTTTATGCATACATTATTTTAGATTAACTGATGAATATGAAAGACCCATCATGATTGACGCTGTGGTAGAAGAAGAATTAACTACCAGAAGGCAAAATGCTTCGACACAGATAACACTACATAAACACAAGTATATGATGGAATTAATAAGAACATCGGACTATTTCAAACCCGGGCTAAAGTATACCGCTTTCGTAAGTTGAATCTGTCTTATCTCTCAAAGGCAAACTTGAATATACTCAATATACTATACAACGCATTATGTGTACACTGTTATTACATACATTTGCAGCTAAAATTAACGTATCACGATGGATCGCCAGTACAAGACACTAAAAACGATGTCTTGATAGCATACGGATACACATATAATCAATCGGCATATTCAAATCTTACAAAAAAATTAGACGAGCACGGCATGGTGCAACTAGATTTTTATCCACCTAAATCAAAGGATAATATCTCTTTTCCTCTAAATATAGAGGTAAAATTATTAATCAAGTCTCCTTGCAGTTGACAAATATACAATATTTAATTGTTTATATATATACGCAGGCACAATATTTAAATCTCCATGAATGGTTCCCCTCAACTAGTCAAGCTATGTCCGTAAGCAACGAATATGTTCAAGCAATTATAAAAACGGAAAAACCACTGGTATATTTTGCAACTATTATTATTATGTTTAAATTCTTCGGTTATAATATTCTCACAATTTAATCTGCAAGGTGAACAGTTATGTTGAAATCGAGGTGAATTCTACCGCTCCATTGAAATACATAAGTTATGAGATACTTGGTCGTGGTGACATTTTACATGCAGGATCAATCTATGTGCAGGACAAATACACGACATCATTCAAGTAAGTATGTGTGTGTGCGCGCGCGCGCGTGTGTGTAAAGGTGACTCTACACGATAAATAATATTGTTAGTATTAACAAATACTGACAATATTTAACACTATTATTGATCGTGTGTGGTTAATGTTGACATAGAATATTGATTTAGATTTTGATTCTCGAGCATCAGTATCGCTTTATTAGGATCCATGCTACAGTATGTCACAGTGCAATATAGATAATGTACGTAAAATTAAAGTAAAATATATTGTTAATAATACTGATTTGTAAGGCTGTAAAAATACTAAAAATATTGATACATACTGTCAGTATTACTGATTCAATATTACTGATTAATATTATTGACCGTGTATGGTCACCTTTAAGGAATTAAGTTTTTAGAAGAGTTACTCGGAATTTTCCGATAGTCGAATCTTAAGTTGGTCTCGGATCTTTCGAGTCACAGAAAAGATTTACAATTTTGAGATTCAGTGGCCTGATCATAAAAGTGTTCGAAATTCTTGACTGAGTTTCAGTTTAAAATTAATATTTTATACGATTAAAACACGTTTTCCAGATTTTTAGCAACATACGTCATGGCACCTACTGCGCATGTAATTGTATACTATGTACGGACAGATGGAGAAGTAATAGCAGATTCGTTAGACGTTGAACTTACGGGAGTACTTCAAAATCATGTGAGTTATTATTTAAAATGTTTAAGTTGTACTCGTCTATATTAGAGAACAAAGAGTGCATACATAATATCGCAATCTGCATATGTATAGGTTGATATTAAAATAACACCTGGTGAAGTCATGCCTGGAGAAAACGTTAATCTTATGATATCTGCGAAACCAAATTCTTTTATTGGATTATTAGGCGTTGATCAGAGATCTCTCTTGCTAAAATCTGGAAATGATATTTCTTATGTACGTAGTATGTTATACATATAAATATTTGTAAATTTCTGTATGCGTGATTTCACGTATACTTTATTTTGATAGCATTCATTAATTACGTGCAGGATCAAATATACAAGGAGCTGCAGACATACGATAAAGCAGAAGCATCACCACACGCAGATGGATTCTTTGGCCGTCCTCTTTGGAGGCCTGGCTCAGGAACAGCAGACGATGTGTTTCAAGTAAAATATTCCACGATATACTTTGTATTATCTTCTTAATTGTTAATCAGATTAAAATAACAAATGTCTGTAACAGAAAACTGGCGTAGTAATCCTCACAAATGGATACGTCCACGAGAATTTCCCTATACGTAAGTATCGAAATACAAAATTTAAGATAGTTATAGTGTGTATATTTAGTGAAAGACTAACGCGCGCACTTAAAAACATAATGCGCACTTAAAACATATATAACATTCATTAAATATAAATATTTCTAAATTAAAAAATATTTTGTAGAATATGTGACACCATATTCTAACTTACTCATAATATATAGCATGAGAATAACATCCTAGTTCTCGATTGATTCTTTTAATCAGGATCGACCGTTGAGCTGATCTCGGTGAGATTAGATCTATATATTTTTTAACCAAGCTTATATGTGTGTAGTATACTACAGAAGTAGTATCGAAGACGTGATGTTTGCATCCGCTGGGGGATTCTCAGGCCCAGCTGCTGCATTACCGCCCGAGAAGGTCAAAGTTCGCAAGAATTTCCCTGAAACTTGGCTTTGGCAAACGCTTGAAGCTGGGTAATGCCAATGACGTAATAAATTATCATGCATACACTATCATTCTACACATATTTATACTGTAAATTTTGTAAACAGTTAATTATTCACTTGGGTATACACATTTATAGGGAATTCAATTACTTGCACTAAGTTAAATCATATTAAAATCTGCATATACATGAAATTAGCAAAGTTAAATGTAAAAGTATATAAATATTTTTAACGATTAATTATTTACTAATAATATTGTTACGTTATTTAACAAAATCCATGTTGTATTTAATAAAATACATGTATCATTTCATTGTCAAAGTTAATTATATTGTATCACTGCATTGAGATATTTTACATAAAGCAGCTTTTAATATGCACTGATCGAGCGTAGTGCGAGTGATCGAATTTACCATTAGTTACATAACAAAAATCATTCCTGTTTCGTAGCATCTCTTTGATGCGTGTTTAAGCTATTATTTTATTTTATAATTTTTCCTTTAGACCAATAATTGTAATGTAAAAATCGATATCGATCTACACTCTGCACATATTGCATTAAAATATTAACACATAATAGAATTCGTACAACAAAAAATAATGCAAATTAGAACGCTTCGCATTAAAGTTACCCATCGAAGTTGTTGCGGTGGTAAATGGCTAGATAACTTGGTGGAGGAAAAAATCTTCAATTTTTCAGAATCTTTTCACATCTCAGTGTTAATTTTTACTAACTGAAGAACGCTCTGTACATATATACGCTCTATATTCTAAATATTTTATTTAAATATTTTATTTAATATATGTGTATGTAGGTATTATATTACTTTGAATGTACATATACAGGGTGTTCTAGAGCGACCGTACCAGTCTAATTTCTTGAAAAATATGCATTTTTGTGAAAAATGTTTCAGACAAAAGTTTATCGACTTCAAGGGGGACATAAAAGGGTACAATTGGTTTGATCTTGGGCGGCATTGTTAAGGTCAAGGAATGGTACCCTCTTATATCCCCCTCTTGGAGTCGACAAATTTTTGTCTGAAATATTTTTCACAAAAATGTATATTTTTCAAGAAATTAGACTGGTACGGTCGCTCTGGAATACCCTGTATATATAAACTTATTTTGGATACAAACTAAAGTTTGGATTTAATATATCTATCTATAATCTTTAATATTATTATATATAGACAGATATTATATATTTTTAATTATTTATTTCCCATAAATAAGTTTTAATTTTCAGGATATGATTTTGTAATCTTAGAGCTTACGCGTTATTTTTAAATACGACACTGATACTTATATAAAAATAATATAAATATTTATACATATTCAAAAGTTATTTCTTATTTGAATTTGTAAAAAACAGTAGATGCAGAGTTGGAATAAAATGTATCAATTATTTATTATTTCATTAAAATAAAATAATTTTACGTCCATTATTTTTTGTGTAGAGAATTAATGAGAAAATTTATGCAATGTCTTAATAATATTCACTACATAAAAAGAATGTTTCAGAACTGCCATTACTGAAAATTTTTCTGATTTGTCAATATCATAAATGCTGAATTAATAAACAGAATAAAAAAATTGTCGGTGATTAAATTTTAAACATGAATAAATTTTAAATTGAATAATGAAATTTCTTCTTAATTCAGTTTTAAGAAAATTTTATTAAACAAAATGTAAACTTGAGAGACACAAATCATTTCTGATTTCTTTACGATGCAAATTAAATGTTAAAAATTTATTATTAAAGCAATTAAATTGTTAAAAAATTTTTTTAAACTTACGTTAATGAAGAATTTATCCCAAAACTAAATAAATTCTTTCTGTGATTAAAATTAAGAGATAGTAGATCTGAAGCATTTCTTGAAGGTAATTATACTCTATCAAGAATCAGAGAAATAATATCATTAGGATATATCAATCATATTTAGTTATCTTTATTTCGATTGAGGATCAGGGCTGGTGTAATACAATATGCAGAATTGGATTGCAGGACCAGAAATTTTGGAGGGTAGAATAACGGGGTCGCCTCATGGGGTGTCCACGCTTCGACCAGACCTTGGTCCACCTGTCACGCACAGATTAGCGACAAGACCACCGCTGGCAGGTCCTTACGCCTTCTCTCGCATCCCACCCCCTGTCTGGAATAAGCCCCGTGTATTCCTAATGCATGACATCTTAAACACCTGGCTTTTCACAAACTTCTCTTCAGGGTATTTATTTCGTATCTTGTATACTTTTAGTGTGTTTATGCACGTCTATGTATATGCGGTATATATGCAAGGTGTACGTAAATTGAAACAAAAAAGGAATGAATTGTTTCGAAAAAATTGCTTCAGTCTGTTACCAGCAGAATTTTCACCTGTAAGTGTTTCAGTGACACCCTGTATATCTGTAAATAACGTGCATACCGTATTGTACAGTTACGTGAAAGTTGATCAAGGTAAAGGTGCGATCTCATATTTCTCAAGAATGTAAGTTGCGTTACAAAAGCTTGTTCTACATATCATGCATATTTCAGTTCTTGGAAAACGATGTCTTGCGTCATGCTATTCACGGAGGAATGATCGATTTTTATTCGTAACACTGTTCACTATTTATATCCTAGTAAACATCAACTAATAACATTCATGTTATAATTTAACTGTTATGTAACACATATGTTACATAACAGCTATATTATATTTATGTAATTGTTGAGTGTGAAATTATAACATCGATGTTATGTTACTATTAATTGGTGTTTACTGAAACGTCATTTATGTAAACGTGTCTTTCCGCATTTGTAAAGGTGAAGGATACGAACATATGACCTTAACACTTTTTTTCATGTTACATCAACTTGCTTGTATCGTGTATATCTATTTCATTTGAAAGCTGCATATAATCTTTTTTATCGCTATTCGAAACATTATTACTTTTTGAAATTCATCATATCTATATGTTTCAGTTTATTTATTATCTGAACAGTAGCACACAAGATACAGGATACCTACATACTTCTAAATACTTCATCTTATACTCACGATTATGGAAACATATTAAGTATATGTACTCTTGCAGGTATAATGGAAAAACGGAATTACGACGCGAAGTACCGGACTCTATCACATCATGGGTATTGACTGCATTTTCCGTCAATGACGCACATGGATTAGGCCTCATAGAGGAGCCTAGAAAGGTTGTTATATAGATACATATACGTATTTATATAATTTACATATTGAAAGTTTGGAGATTGATTTTATTGCGAAAAAATTAATGATATTTGATAAAGTTTTTTCTTATTAATAAAGTAAATTTAATAATTTAATTTGTTATAAGATAAATGATACATTTGCTCAAAATTTTTTCCGAGTATAAGTTTTATATTAACTGTTTGATTCACTTTCTTCGTAAATTCTTATTGATTTTCTACTAATCTTTTTTTTTAATCTACGATAATTACATCACAACGTTGGATTGATTATAATATATGAGCCTCTTAATTATGCCTTTTCATATGTGATGATCATTTTTTTATACATATTAATATATGTACATATTATATAAAATATACATAAATTTGACAAAAATCTGAGCACATATTACAGCAAAACAGAGAGCTGCTCTGAATAAAAATTCTTATAATTATTATGAAACTATTATATTAATATATTATTTATTATCTGTTCACTAGTTGAAAGTGTTCAAACCATTCTTCATATCCGTGGATTTGCCGTACTCAGTAATCCGAGGAGAAATTGTAGGGATACAGATCGTGGTGTTCAATTATATGAATAAAGACTTGACAGCCGAAGTTCTACTAACAAACGAGGGACATTTTGATTTCGCGGAAGTTTCTAACGAAGTTCACGATGTACCAAGTAAGTGATATAACGTTATTCAACTCCAAAGAGATAAGATAACAATAATAGCTGACTCGTAGTTTGTAACAACGTGTACATTTTACAACTATGATCATCCAATTACGATAAGTTTATAGGATTAAATTGATGTTTGTTATAATTTTTCAGAATTGGAGTTATATCGCAGGAAGAAAGTTGACGTGAAAGCAAATTCTGGTTCGAGTGTGTCGTTCATGATTATTCCAAGAGAATTAGGATACATTAGTATAAAAGCAACCGCTAACAGCGTTTTGGCTGGCGACAGTGTTGAACATAAATTGCTTGTCAATGTAATGATTCTTATTCTTATTTTTTTGTTCGTACGATTGCTCGATAATAAGCATAAACATTGTTCTGCTTTAAGGCCGAGGGAGAAACACAATACAAGAATAAAGCGGTACTTCTGGATTTGAGAAATGTTGAACAGACGAGTGCAAGTATCACCATCGACATACCTAATAATGCAGTACCAGGATCGGAGATTGTACAAATATCTGCAGCTGGTAATAATATTACTCAAATCACATATACATTTCATCCAGTTTAAAAGAATCTTATCGATATTCCTCTGTTCAAACCAGTCTCTTCTAAACTTTGTATAATCCATAATGAACGTTAATCAATAATAATGAGCTTTTCAGTATGATGTACATGTATATAATTATATGATAATTCATGTGCAATATCTGTGAAAACTTATTATTTGCATAAAATATCTTGAAAAATATCCTTTCTTTATTGATTGTATATTATACAGGTGATATCTTGGGTCCTAGTATCCAGAACTTGGCAAATTTAATAAGAATGCCATTTGGATGCGGCGAACAGAATATGCTCAACTTTGTACCAAATATCGTTATTTTAAATTATCTCAAGGTATCAATAGCACTCTCTTCTATTATGACACACGCTAAAATATAATTTATACATAAAAAAAATACTTTTCAGAATACGAATCAATTAACACAAGCCGTGCAAAGCAAAGCGTTAAAATATCTGGACATTGGCTACCAGCAAGAATTAACTTATAGACATACTGATGGTTCATTTAGCGCATTTGGCATGTCAGATCCTAGCGGGAGTACATGGTACGTCCAACAAGATTGTTAATAACATAACATTATTGAACAATTATTTCAAGATCAAGATAATTGTCATTTAAGTCATATGGTCTAATCTAAAATTATTCTGTCCACTAGGCTTACAGCCTTCGTAGCGAAATCTTTTAAACAAGCGGCGGAATACATTGCGGTCGAGGATAGAATCATAACTGAGGCTTTGCAGTGGTTGTCCAACAATCAAGCATCAAACGGCTCTTTCCCCGAAGTGGGAAAAGTTAGCCATCGTGATATGCAGGGTGGAGCTGCCAAAGGACTCGCTTTAACGGCATATACGCTTATTGCTTTCCTAGAAAACGAGGTAAGAGTAATATCTTTTTTTATTTCATTCAATAACGTTTAAATAAATATAATTGTTTGCTGAGAATGTTATCTTTATATTACTTAAAAGCAGTACGTGAAATAAAAAATGCATTTTCCATGTCGCACAATTATTAAAGTTGAATATGTTGATATAGGAATCTGTAGGAAAATATCATAATACGATAAACAAGGCTGTTGACTACATCGTTCGTAATATGGAAGGATTAAACGATACATATGCATTGAGTCTATGTGCCTACGCCTTAAATTTGGCGAAGCATCCATACGAGACATCAGCATTTAACTTCTTAGAATCGAAAGCTATGACGACCCAAAATCTTAAATGGTGGAACAAGCCCATTCCGAAAGACAATAAAAATCCGCACTATTCTTTACCGCGTTCCGTCGATGTCGAAATGACATCGTACGCTCTACTCTTGTATCTTAGACGTAATCTGGTCACAGATGCGATTCCCGTAATGAAATGGCTCGTCAAACAAAGAAATACAGAAGGTGGTTTTGCGTCGACGCAAGTAAGTAATTATTCCGAATACAAAATTATTATTTCAAAAATGTGTGGAAGAAGAGATAAAATGTAATTAAAAATTACTTATGCGTGAAATAATTTAGGATACTGTGATTGGACTTCAAGCATTGGCGAAGCTTGCTGAAAAATTGTCAAAGAACACGAGTACAGTTCAAATCACGTATAAATATGGCGAGGGAGAAAGTCAAGGGGGCTACATGAACATACGTGACGATAATTTTATGATACTCCAAAAGAAGATGGTAAATTTAAACGAATTGTTTCATATATTACACGTTATTACGATAAAATATTAATATTTTTGCATTTCTTGCAGCTACCTATGAAAACGCGGTTTGTTAATATAACAGCATCTGGTAAAGGTTTTGTATTGGTGCAAATTTCCTATCAATACAATTTGAACGTAACTGGAGCATTTCCATTGTTTACATTGGATCCTCAAGTAGATAAAAATTCCAATGCTAATCATTTACAACTTTCAATATGTTCAGGGTATGTTTTCGTTATTGTATTTATAATATTGTTTAAGTTTAACAATTTTGAATCATATTGATTGAAGTATCAATATTTTTTTAAAGTTATATTGTGCAAATGTTATAATTATTATAAGAGAAACAATATTTAAAGTTATTCTTTTAACTTGGCAAAAAGAGATGTATATATGTATATTGTAGTATACGAAAGAAATGCATATACTATATATAAATTTATAGTTTAATTTCTCAAAAAGTAAAAAAATGAATATGAAATAATTTAGTTCTTAGATAGCAATGTATTATATTATTCTATTGTATCAAAAATTAATTAAATTATTATTTGTTGACAGATTTGTTCCAACTGAAGAAGCGAACGAAAGTAATATGGCCGTCATGGAAGTAAACCTACCTTCTGGCTTCACAGTGGACAGAGATTCATTACCGAGTTTAGAAATGTCATCATATGTAAAACGTGTTGAAACTAGAAATGGTGACACAATGGTGATTTTATATTTTGACAAGGTAGAGTATATATGTATCACAGTTCATAAATAATAACCAATTAATGTAACTTATTTAAATAGTTATCATAAAAATCTGATAAAAAATACAATATATAAAAAATAAAGAAAAAAATAAAATAATTATTTATTGTTGTAGATGGTAAAACAAGAATATTGTCCAACTGTGTCGGCATTTAGAACGCATAAAGTAGCTAAGCAAAAACCAGTTCCCGTTTCTGTATACGACTATTATGATTCTTGTAAGTATAATGAAAATGAAAATATTTTATAGATAAATTTGATTTAAAAAAGATATAAAAAAATGTAAAAGATAGAATATTCTAAGATGACAACACATATATGTGTATGTATAACACGGCCTATAAGATTTTTAAAAATATACCTTTTTGTAATTTCCATTCAGCGAGGAAGGCAAGAGCATTTTACGAGCCTAAAAAGACAACTTTGTGTGACCTATGTGAAGATGAAGATTGTGAAGATATATGCGTTTCAAAACCTGGTAAACGAAAGGACAACATTACAGCTTCTGCTGCGTCTCACATTTACGCTTCTGTATATTTACAATTTATGTTCTTCTCGTTTTACTATTTGCTTCAAAAGTACTTGTAATTATATTGTTATCAAGAATAATTATTTCATTTATATATATAATTATATTATAAATTTTAAATCTAACAAAATAACGTAGAAGCTGTATAAGTTGCGACCAAAGTATATGTACTTGTTATACAGAGTATAAGATTACAAACTTTATATGAAATGTCCAAATCAAACTAACATATATAAGATTTAATTAGTGATAATACTAAGTTTATAATAAAACTTAATAATGTTTCTTGTTATTAATTAGTAGATATTACTTTTCTTATATATAACATAAGTCTTTCTGATACACAGATATTTGTACGAGATGCTTTGTTTATGTTCACTTTTATATTATGGAAAGAAAAGAGAGAATGAGAGAGATGTGAAGAAATAGGTATGAAAAAATGATAGGAATTTATTTAAAAAATTATCAATATATACGTATATACAGGGTGTCATTTTAATCGACTTTGAAATATCCCGAGAAATATAAAATATAAAAGACCTTAAGGACATCTTCTCAAGGTCAACCAAGGTTACCATCTTCTTTCCCCCTAGTAACTGAGCAATTTTTATCTGAAATATTTTTCCATATCTTTTATATTTCTCAGGATATTTCAATGCATCGATTAAAATGATTCACTCTATATATATGCATATATATATATAATATTATATATGTATATATATATAGTTAATTCTATACCTTACGAGATTTTCAAGACATTTATTTGACAATTTATCGAAATATTGAAGAGAACATACTAAAGTACGTATTATGGAATTATTCGGAATAGATTCCGATCGGAATCATTCAATTATTAGATTTCTATTATATTTTCTAAGGAAAATGGAATAATTCTAATCAAAATCCATTCTGAATAATTTCATAATAATCGTGCCCAGTTTAATAATTAGATAATCTATACTCTAGAACAGTCATAATAATAATCACATCGTTATGCAAATAGAAGATCGTCGTCGCTATCTGATTGACTAGGATCGGAAGCACCGAGCAAAAGTCTAGCTTCCTCAGTAGTATCGACCTATAAAGTAAAATATATATGCAGTATATATTTAAGTAAATAAAAGTTAACACTAGTTTATAAACGTTCTAAAGTAAGAAAAACGAAGAATCATACTCTACAATAATGGACACGACCAATGCCTCTTCTGAAATGAATCAAATTTGTCCAAAAATGGCGTCCTTCTAGCGGAAGTAAATCTCCGAAATAAACTAAAGCGACCATTAACACTCCAAGCGCACACACTATCATCATCGCAATCGCAAATAATTGTAACATTAAGCCTGAAAGCACGAATATTAGTAATCATAAAATCATGGTAAAATAAACCGAGGCAAGTAGAAAAAAATGGCAAAGTGCTAAAAAAATTCGACAATTCATTATTCAAATATAAAACACTAATGAAACTGCATATTATAATAACCTCTCTGATTTCAATGTGACATATATTATTAAGGTCCTGAATGATTTTCAGGTTTTAACTATCGCTTATTGTTTATTAAAAAGTTATTAATAAAAGAATTTAATAATATAACGATGTGTTAACTCGCTTACCATATTTTGCGTGGAAAGTTAGAAATCCATGTGTTCTTGCTTTGCGTGGAAAATTGTAAACCCATACAAAGCGAAGTTCCACATGTGTTTACAACTAATTTGCAGATTTATCCTAAATATGCAGTTGTATTAACAATTTTATATTTTGATATTTGGAGTATAAAACAATTTGATAAACACGTTTACAGATAAAAAAAATGAATGATTTTGTTTCTTCCAGTTTTTCTCAATTATAAAATAAAAATCTTATCACTTGCCTCGGCCTGTTCTGTTAAATTCAATGTTAATGTAATAAATATCGTATTAAAATCTAATATTACGAAAACATTGTTGTTCACCAGGACTTATTGGACGAAGTAATTTCTTGCAGAGCAATGTATTTTCATGAGATGCATTCTGAGAATTGGCATGTTTCACGCAGATCACTTCGGTGTGCCACTCGAATTCCGCGCTGCATTGTGATTCCTGGCATCATGAAAAAGAAAAAATTAATATTGAATCGAATAGCAGCGTTCGCTCAATGTAAATTTTACTCGGTACTGCGTCTGATAATTCAGAGATTTAAACCGATATGACAATCTTATCCATTTCAGTCAGGAATAAGTATCTATTTTATGCGACCAGACAGTTTAAAAACATAACTGAGAAAAAAACGGTGCATTGACTGAATTACCAAGAAAATAGAACATAATATCTTTTTCTATTTCGATCATGAAGAATTATGAAGATTTGCGTTGTTTCCAATAAATATTTTTAGGATTGTAACATTAAATAAGTCTTTGTATTTAAAACATTTTTATAAACAATTTTAAATTTAAAGAAAATTGCAGAATGTAATGATATAAGATTAGCTGAATTTCAGTCGTAATATGTAAGAAATAAAAACACGCTGATATACATTATATCTAATATATAAGCTTAATTCGTTTTACTAATTAATGCCTAGGTAAATAATATTATCAGTTTCTCAAGAAATATAAAAACTTATAAGTAGTAATTTTTGCGTTTTTAAAACACTTACAGTGAGTGGAAAAAGTATTCGTACAGAGAAATTATTTTTCAAAAAAAGTTTATTTTTAAAAAGTAATTATTATCCAACGAGAAGTGAGTCATCGAATTGATGTCAAATTGATATCAATACGATGAAAATCAATTTGACGTCGATTCGACGTTTAATATTATAATTGACGATCATTTCTTGTTGGGTAATTAACAATTTATTCATAAAGAATAAAATAAACTGTATATTTCTTAAAATTATATATACCAAAAAGATGTGTATTAATTACAGAAAATTTATCATCTGAAAAATAAGCGAAAATTAAAAGTTGTATCGTTTGGATGCTCAAAAAGTATTCGTACAGTCGAGAAATTTAGCTTCTAAAATCAAGAATACATGCGAAGCTCGTTTGTTTATGTTAGAACAAAATATATTCATTGTATAAAATTGCTAATTAATGTTTATTTTCTACAAATAAAACTTTTTTATAAAAAAATTTCCTTGTATACGAATACTTTTTGCTCTCACTGTAGGTCTTCGATATTTCTAATTATCTTATACAAATATATACAACAATTTTATTAATGTTATATCATACGCAAGAGATTTCAGTGATATGAACGATAATAAAAATATTCTTATAGCATCGCTACTGTTCCTCTTCTATTGTCTGCCTATTCTTATCAAGCGTACGTATTAATATTATCAAGATACAGATGCGTCGAATATATTTCGCGTTTCATCAAATAGATAAGTATAAAAGAGTGTCAATTTAGAAAAGATTATTTAGAAGAAAAAAATGCAAAATATCAAGCGTAAAAAATATCATTAAATAAAAAAAAAGATCTTTATATATTCTATAAACAAAAAGCACGCGCGCGCACGCACACGCACACGCACACGCACACGCACACGCACACGCACACACACACACAC
>NW_017256127.1:1016767-1064146 GCF_001594055.1 Mycetomoellerius zeteki
TTATTATTATTATAGCAGTAATAATCATAATTATAGTAATACATAATTATAGTTAAAAATACCAAACATTTTTCTCTCTGTGTAGCTTTTATTATCTATATTTAAAAATAATTATATAATAATAATTTATTATATTAATATAATTATTATCAGTTCCTATTTAACTCGTTCAAACTGACGTTATAATGCGATTCCACATATACGATTCACGTTCAGAAGTTTATGACCCCAGGTAACATGTACGTCTCTTTCATCTATCGACGACGTATTAGTTAAAAAAACACGGAACAAGAATGATTAAGCGAGAGGGAGAACAGAAAGAGTACAAGTGGGGACGAAGAAGTGAAGAGAGAAAGAGAGGGAGAGAAGGAAAGAAGGGGACAACAGGCACAATCAGTCAGAGTACTTGGAGTCAGTCGGTACCGGACTGCGTGGTCGAAGGTTCGGATTGGTGATAGTGTCTCAGTGACAGTTCCGATGAGTCAACTCGGGATTCTCTACTTTAGAACTGTTCGCCTACAGTTGCGACCATCTTCTTGCGTGTTTGATATTTAGAATTAGTATTGGAGAACGAAAACGCAACAAAGTGTTGAATTAAAACGAATGAATTTTTTTTCTTATTAATTGCGTGCGGAAGATCACGTGTCATGCACATTGTAATATGAAAAGTATACGTATGTGCATTTGTGATATCTATATGTGACATCGTTGCTAATAATCGCCACTACCGCTCGATAAAAAAAAAAAAACAATATAGGCGGCACGCGAGATTCCCACAAATGATCTAACGTAGTTCACCATATTGCTGTAAGTAAATATATGTAGTGTACAGACGTCATTTCCGTGAAACCGGTTCAGGCACCGCCTTTTATGAACGATCGTCCCGCGTGCAGGATCGGATCTTATAGCGAATTCGATTGGACGCACTCAGTGCGCACATTAAAGCCGTCGTACACGAAATAACGTAAAGATATGTTTATAAATAAACATAGAGATCGATTAAATCGTAAAATACTTAATACATTTTATTGTATTATTAGGTAAAATATGTATTTCATAATTCGAAATATTTGCATTTCATTTTTATACTTAAATTAAATTAGTGTACAACGGCTTTAATATGCATTCGCCATTACTTTCTCATCGACCTTTAGCAACTCCGGAAAAAGAAACGCAAATATTCTGCAGTTGCTGATTAAATAATCGCTTGTAGATCAATCGGATTCGTTTTTTAAAAATTAAATATTCAATAATAGCTGTGTTCAACAGAACGTTCATTCTGTAACTATTAGAAGTTTTCTTCGCGTTGATTGGCGGTCTACCTGGCGCTACAAATGCTTCGAAGTATTTGATTGACCAATCGAAAGAAAGAATTTCACTAATTGACCAATCAAAAAATGCTTCGTAGCATCAAGTAAACGGTAGTCTAAATCATACTTTTAGATCTAAAAGAATTATCCTATTTCAGCGAAAAAAAATTTCCAATAGTGCGAAAAATGTTCTGCTAGACGTCAATCTTTCTTCTTCGTATTTTTAATTTTGGCTAATCTATGAGATACAAATAAAAATGATCCCGCTTTGTCTAATGTGATTTACGCGGTTTAAAATAAAATAAATGTTCCTTCTTTGCTTCTAATTTTTAATTTAAGTAGTCTATGAGGCGGTCAATGATTGAAGCATGAATAGTGTTGCATCTTCTAAAATAGCTATATTGCACTGAAAAAAGTGATCTTGCAGTTACAGCGAAAATTATCTAAGTACGAAAAATAGCTGGAATAGATAAATTTCTAGCAGGTATTGCGATATTGGATATGTATTGTATCTAATCATATAGATGACAGAGATAGAATTTAGATTTGTGCTATAAATTCTATGCGTATGATATATAATTTTCTATCAGATACAAAAAACAGTTATAATTCTAGCTGGAGCAGCAAAATATTTTTTTGCGTGTGCAAAGAGGGCATGTTGCGTCCCATGGCCTCGCTCCATCCGTTTCATAGACTACTTAAAATAAAAACTGTAAAGAAGAAACATTTGCTACATCTTAAACTGCATAATTCATGTTACACGAAGCAGGTTATTTTTATTTGTATTTCATAGATTAGCCAAGATTAAAAATTCAAAGAATAAAAATTTTCCATATTGAATTGCATTAGACGAAACAGATTAATTTTTATTTGTCTCTCTCGTGAAAATAAAAATCTTACAAAGTTTGTCCATAAAACTTTGCTGACCGAAGCATCTGGAAGCTAAAAGAAAAGCTAAAAAAAATATGTAAAATTACATGCACAACAATCGTAAAAGTTAATATGACTTATAATAAAAATTAATTTCTTGCATAAGTCTTGTTTTCAATTTACTTAAAAAAAAGGAGGTTCCCAATATAACTCATATGTATTTTTTGCATGTTCACTCATAAATTTTACATCTGTATAATTTTACTTCTTTTAGAGCATATAATATTGGGTAAATCAGGCCCTGTTCCTATGACGTAAATTCGTGTCATTCGTGTAGGAACGTGTCAAGGACGATACATACATACAAGTTGTGTATGCATGATCGTTTCATGGGTCGAATAACCGATCAGAGCAGAATATACCATTTTGTTTTTCTTTCTTTGTTTTTCTACTCGTCGTGATAGTCGTCGATGTAAGATAAATCGACGGGATTCCGCGCTCGTTTTTCCTACGTAACAGATTCACGATTATTATCGTGCTGGGTATTAACACGTTTCGGGGAATTCTCCGGTGTAGATTTTACGCTGTGTTCACACGTCTAGATCCTAGTGTTTATATAACACTATAACTGAAAAGGTATAACTGAAAAGTGAAACTTATCCAAGACAGATACGAGCAATGAAAGTAACAAAAGAGGCATCATATCGAGATATGATTGTCGCCTATGAACTTTGGATTGACGTGTCTATCGATCTTTTTTTCTTCATATTCTTCATGTAACTAGTCCAGTGATGAACATTAAACTCGAATATGCTAAATTGTCGCAAGCGCATGCGAATAATCTCCTAATAAAAAGAAAAAAGTGAAATTAGTATATAAATCGCAGTATAAAAGAAAAAAATATTTCACATTAATTTTATATAATTATATTTTATGTAGCACTGTGTATACATACAAAATGAAGAGAGGAAATCAGGAAATATGACCAAAATGAAAGAGGAAATTAGGAATATCATAGGATGCAAAAAATCATGCTTTATCATTAATACGATAACACCTTTTGCGTAGAAAAAAAAACTGTCTCAAAATTTACATTGATCCAATTCGTCCTATGATCTACTAAAGTAAATATTGTTAAGAGTTGATGTCAGAAGTCGATAACAAAACTGTAATTTTCTAACTTAATTTTCACTTTTTGCATAAAGTTGACCGTTTGGATTCCATTATCGTTTATACTTTAATTGTAAAAAAGAATTTCTAAATTTATGTGTAAAGACAGTTAGGAAAGTACTTATACAACAAATAATCGCATTTAGTCGGTAAAACAGACCACTTTAGGATTCCTTAAGTTTCAGATAAAGTCACTAAAGTTTCTTCAAAGAAAGAAGCGCGAAACATTTAATACCTACATGAAATAAAATAAAAGATTCGAAATTTCTCTCCCATCCTCTTTCTTTCCAGATAAAAGAAATCAATGTAGATAAAAGAAAGAAACTAACGAGCATAAATAACTGAATATCTTGAGCATTAATTAATAAATAAATATCTTGAGAAATTGTTTAACTTTATTTCCAGCTTAGCTGGAATTGATGATTTTTTTATTTAATAATTAAACATGCAACAAAGAAAATTATATCAATAAAACTTAACGAAGCCCTGCCAATAAAAGTCGTTGTGTCTTCTTTCGCATACCTTCGCATCACTTTGACCTTCAACATTCTTGGAATCGTTGGAAATGTCGTCGCAAACAAATGTCAGATAGATCCGTCGGATTATTCAATATCAGACATTGCAGAACTCAGTGGATAAAATTACGATATATTATTTATTTGCGTACTTATTTAAATATTGCACCGGTTATCGTGTTTATCAGTGATACATACGAATAGATTTTATACATTTTAACAGAATGTTCTCAACTAATCGTTAATTTCTTTAACAATATAAACATGATCTAAGGAAAAAATGCATTCAAAAATATTTCGTAGAATAGTTTTTTGAATGAAAGATAATAGTAATCAATTGCACTGATAATGTATCGTTTTCACACATTCTTGATACTTTAGTTCTTGATATTTAGTTTCGTGAGATTATTTAAGATAAGCAATGAGATATAACCGAACAGTACATATATACGCATATTATACAAAAATATTATGAAAAAGATATGGAAAAGAAAGGATACGCATATATATTTACAAATCTGTTATAAATTTTCAATAATTTTTTTAAATATCTTCAACTAAAAAATTATTTAATTTAAATATTTATATTGATTGCTTTATTTAATAAACAATAAATAGATAACGGTTACCTTACATATCCATTTTATATTAATGTATCGAACATAGATTAATGTATAGAACAATAGATTTTCCTACTTTTTTCATTTTAAAAAACCCCGCACAAATCTTATGGAAAATGAATTTCCGTCAAATCAATTTAAAGTTTAATATTTTGTAGTTCATGTGTAGTTCAAACTGATTAAAATTCTTCACGAACACAAACCTCCAAATGTCTTAATTTTTGTTCTAGGATCTTCGGAAGGTCTTTATATTTCATATAAAAAAGTTAAAAAAAAATCTCGATATAAATCCTCTTTACTACACTTAACATGTATCAATGATATGTTTATGATTTTAGTTTTCAGAATTATCCGAAACGAACGACGTGGACATAATGGGCGTATCATTTCTTTGTTCGATTTACATGAGTCCCTTTGCTTCTCACGAACAGAGTGCTTGATTTTCGTAAGTCTCCTTGCTTTTCTGAAAATCTTAACACGCTTCTTGGAATTAGAAAATAAAATACAGCTTTTTTCCGAGATGTTTTGTACCGTGATATTTTTCGAAATATTGAAAAATATATTTTTTGCGTGATATCTGACAGTTTTTTCCGTAACATATATGTATACGATATATATCCATGATGTATTATACACAGGAAATGGAAGTAACTCGTTACTTGTAACGAAGTTACAATCACAAGTTACTATTTTGGTAACTTTACTGGTAACTGCGTTACTTTTTTTTGGTAACTGTAACGGTAACGAATTTTACAGTTATTTTTATGTTTACTTTGCACACGATTGGACATAAGCTACTCATAGCGCTTGAAACTGAAAAGCCCCTAGGCACCCTTCCGTTGTAATTAGTGGCCGTTGATTTAAAAAAAAATGGAAAAGTAACAAAGAGGTACTTTCTCAAGTAACGGTAACTGTAATGAGTTACTTTTAAAAATTGGTAACTAATAACGGTAACTTTTTCTACTCGGTAACGAATAACTGTAACTTGTTGCTTTTAAAAAGTTACTTTTAAAAAGTAACTTTCCATTCCCTGATTATACAGTATTCATAACTAATATTAATAAAAAAGTAAAGTTAACTAATGTTAATCTTTTTAACTGATGTTAAAAAGATTTATTTGAACTATTTTTCCATACAAGACGTGATTATCTTCCGAAAGTTTTAGAATAAAAACTGACATTTGAAGGTTTGTGCTCGTGAGGACTTTTAATCAGTTTGACATGTGTGTGTGTGTGTGAGCTACAGAAGAATATGTTTTTAAAACTAAAGGTTTTAAAATATCTTATGATGAAATATCTTATTATTTGTATTTATATTTGTATATACTCCTCTGTTTATAAGCCTCAAAATAATTGATCTCTCACTTTAGCTCGGATTAATTTCCACCGATAAAAACGAATTGATTATTTATATATATAGCTTTTCCTTGTTGTAAAGCAATTACCTAACTACAATTCTGCAAATAGATTATTTGCATAAATGCATAATAACTTGCGTGAACGTAGATTTACCCAATACTATACAGCTTGTAACACTGATGTCTTTTTTAACGAGGTATAGATAAATAAAACCTAACCACAATTACTGTTAATTACCAATAAATTAGGATAAACTTTAAAGAAACACAGGCTCATAATAGTATTTTTTTACTATTCACGAAAGAAATATGTAAAACGATTATTACAAATTAAAATATAATAAATAATAAGTACGAAATTATATTTATATTATATTTATATCTTCGTGCCGAAAGTTTTACCGATTTTCTACTATTGTAGCTTTTGATTCAAATAAAATGCCATATTTTTTACAGTAAATGCAGAATGTGGTTTTTCTCTTGTTTATACTATATGCTTACGCTAGGAGATGCGATAAATATGTCGTCATAAAGAAACGAGATTCCGGATTAGAGAAATACTAAGAATCGTGATCAAGCCTTTTATCATGATAGTTTGTAATTACTTCTTCTAAAATACATTAAGACATCTTCCATGAATCTTACCAGTTGATCTTCTATCTACTATGATAATGTGCAATTTTTATTCTTACTAAAAATTTTTAATTTATTAATTTTGAATTATATAGAATTATAGAAGCACAAGACACATATTTTTAATTATTCGATCTTTTTGAAGTTTTGTAGTTTTTATGCAAACTGTCCCAAAAGTATATGACAATATGATATATAACATTTTAACTATAGACATTAATTAAAATCAAAGATTGAGCTGCAACATCTTACGTAGTATAAGTAGTTTTTTCGTAAAGAATTTAATAGGAGAATAGAAATATAGAAAAAAATAATCATTTTTCTCTTACTTTCGCTATACTTTGCTACGCATTTTCTTTCATGTTATAATATCAAATTAAAAAGAAAAGTTTGGCTATAACTTCTAATCGTATAAATAAAATTTGAAGTGTTTAACATCAAAAATTGTTATATTTTCTTATAGATATAAAGTTAAATTCTAAAAGTAAAAATTCTGAAAAAATTCTTAGAGTTTTGTGAGAAGAAAATAAATAATTTTTGTCTCTTGTAGTTTTTCTGTAAAGTTGATAGTATTTGAGTAAAAAATTATTGAAGACCAATATTCAGCGATTTTTAGTAATTAATATCTCGTTAACTATTGCGAAAATTTCAAAATGGTACAGGACTTTTCGACTCAGTTTAGTCCGCTCCTTCTTGCTATGACATTCTGATGCGCTAATTTCCGGACATCCTGTATATATGAGAGTATGACAATTATAAAAGAGTGCAAAGAGCTTATCTCAAAAAGAGGAAGTGTTACATTTATCTAATCCACAATGCTTCCGATTTTCGCAATATCATGTTCGACATTTACAGCTTAAAAATAAATGAGAACTAAAAGCAAATTGTATGACAAAATAATATATAGCAATAAAAATGAATATAAAAATAATATATAACAATATCAATGTATGCTTAAATTTGTTTAAATATAGATCTCAAAATAAGGGTATTGCCGAGGATCAAGCTATATACGACTTGCAAGATGATCATTCATCGTGAAACATGGTTTTTAACATTGGCTATTGTTCTGAACAGCGTTTCCGCTTTTTATTGCCCAATGAATCAAGCATGCATCTGTCAACCGAATTACAATGGAGGAATCGAGATAAACTGTCTAATGAAGAACGACTCCTCGTTTATCGTGAATATTCAACCAGGCGAATATGTAAAAGTACGTGTCTACTTAGTCACGAACGTTCTACATTTACCAAATAGTAACAAAGATCTATGCACATCTAGTCAACATGACCAACAATTAAATTAATAGATTAAATAAATAGAATTAAATTCATCTCAATGAATTAAAGATCTTCATATATACTCAAGAATTTGGACACAGACCACTGATTTATAACCAGCGATATTACAAAATAAAGATTCAAAATTCTTTATAAACTCAAGACTTTTTCGTATTAGATAATATGTTTTATTTTTCTTTTTTTCAATTGTTCAACAGACACATGAATCCAAAATTTGAAAGGAAACATTAACTTTACGAATATTCATTATTTAATATATTTTCTATTCCGTTTTGTTTTAAAAGTTTTCTAAAAATATTTGGAAGCATATCATTTAAATTCTTGAAAAGTTTAGAAATCTCTATACTATATTATTATCCTGATTTATCAAACTAGAGATTGAGACTTTTTGATTTAATTCGATCAAACGAGTTTATTAAATTTGATATTTCTTTTTTCTGATTATTTAAATTCAATCTCAATCTCAATCTCCCGTCTGATACGAAGACAAGATATTTTCATAAATTTTCTATGCTATTTTTTGAATTTTTTTTTAATTAATCAGTTTGCATTAATAAATATTTTTTCTTATACAGATTGAATGTATTAATTCACCGGAATGGTCAGATTTCAATTTGGAAGTATCATCTTTAACGAAGAATGAGAGTATCAAGTCAATATATTTCTACATGTGTGATTTACCGACCAACAAAAGTTTGGGTGAAATCACGCGAACGCTAGGAGCTACCGAAGTGAACAAATTAGTCTTTCAATCGTACAAGAATTTGAGCTTCGCCCTGATCAAGCATCATTTGGATGACTTCGAGAATTTGAAGTTTCTGGTCTTATCGAGCAATAATGTGACCTACTTGGATAAAGATCTGTTAGTTGGTCTAGTCAACTTAACGGGACTTAATTTGCGCGACAACAATTTATATCTAATCGCCGGATTTTTCAACTATACTCCTGGATTAGAGTGGATCGAATTGGGCGACAATGCTCTGCGATCAATAGAACTAGGCACGTTTGACAATCTGAAAAATCTGACTTTACTTAATCTGTGGAAAAATCATTTAACAGAGCCTCAGTCGGGAATTTTTGATGAACTCATCGCTCTGAAGAGCCTCGATCTCAATGCGAATAATATGGTTAAGTTACCGGATGACATTTTTGCGAAGCTCGAAAACCTAGAGGTTCTCAACTTATCTCGGAACAATTTCACACATTTACCGAGAAATCTGTTACAAAATAACACGAAGCTACATACTGTCTCTTTGTTCGACAACAAGAGAAATATGACAACCTTACCAAATAAATTTTTTGCTAATTTAACGGAATTAAAAGTGTTAAAACTAAGAAAAAATGGATTTGTTACACTGCCAGAAGATCTCTTTTGGGGATGCACTTCACTAACTAATATCACTTTGGAACGAAATTATCTTCAAACTTTACCTCTATACATATTCCGTGATTTAAGAAAACTCGAAAAATTGGAATTGAATTTTAATGATCTTGAAACATTGCCTGATAATATTTTCTCTAACACCAATCGATTAGTAAACTTAGATTTATCAAAAAATCGAATTACTTCCATTTCCGGGTATGTTTAAATTACTGTTATTATATCTATGATATGAACGATAACGATTGCTATATTTTTCATACTTTTATCAATACATAATTCTTTACAGGCATCTATTCAACGGATTATATGCTTTAAAGGAATTAAATATGGAAGAAAATCAGCTGATGACAATTTCTAGCCACAGTTTCAGTTCCTTAAAAGAATTGAAAATTGCCAAGTTTTCTAACAATTATCTTACGTTAGAAGATTCTTATCACGAATATCCTGATCCATTTGGATCGAAATCGCCTTTTTATGATTGCGTGTCATTAGAGGAATTATATTTAGCTAATAATAATATTTCAAAAATATTTAGCGACTGGATTTTGAGCGACTTAGGACTTCGAAAATTAGATCTTAAATATAACAATATATCTTTAATAACCGTAAGTAAAAGTATATGGGAAAAATAAAAAATTAACCTCTAAAATTAATGTTTTGATAAACAGATTTGAGATATTTGATTTATGAGACAATAAAATATTTAATGTTACTTTTTCTTTTTTTTTCAGACTGAAGACTTGCAGTTTGTGTCGCGTGACATCGAAGTGGATTTAACTCATAATAAAATAGAGCATATCTTTTTACGCAGTGCTGAACAATTAGTGAGTTACCAAGAGGATACTCATGATGCAAAAATATTAGTGAATGACAATCCATTACATTGTGATTGCGGATTGTATGACTTTCTACGTTATATTGAAAACAAAATGCATCCCGAAGTCCCAAATTATTTCAAAATAATACCAGGAAATTTAAGTTGCCAAAGCCCAAAGGACTTAGAGAACGAGCCTGTTACAAATTTGAAATCTGAATTATTAACATGTATAGTAGAGGATTCTAATGTGTGTCCTGAAAAGTGCACTTGTTTAGTAAGGCCTGAAGGTAATGCGTTCATATTTGATTGCTCTAACAAAAACTTGAGTAGTATGCCAAGCGATATAAAAAAACCTGGTAATGTCTTCCAATTCGAACTAAATTTCTCTGGCAACCGATTAACTCGTATGCCAGATTTGAAAGCAATGGGACTTGAACCAGTGAAGAAGCTTATTTTATCTCATAACAACATTGATGAAATTTCTCTGGATGGATTGTCCAACACAATACAGGTGCAAATTTACAATCTTTTATTTAGAGAATAAAGCATTTTATTGATAAAAAAGAATTAAAAAATTTAGTATAATTATTTATATAGAAACATTCAAAAAAATGTTCAATTAACAAGGTGTGCAGATCTTAATTTTTTCAGATCACTCTCTCTCTCTCTCTCTAATATGAAGTTGCACTTTAATTAAAAAAGTATCAAATTCTATTTTAGGTCTTGGAACTACATAATAACAATGTGTCAAGAATACATCCTGACGTATTAGAATTCCTGAAACAATCAAAGAATTTAACTCGATTGACGTTACACGAAAACCCATGGGAATGCGATTGCAACGCTAAGGATTTTCGAAATTTCATTCAAACGAATTTAGTGACGATGCCTGATCTACTTAAAGTGAAGTGTCCGGGAAAGAATACTTCTGTATCGGAAATGACCGTCACAGATTTTTGCCCATTGCACACGGCAAGGATTATCGGTATTAGTGTAGCAATTTCTTTTGCCGGATTTCTTATCGGCTTTTTTTGATTACTCTATTACAAATACCAACGGCAAATTAAAGTGTGGCTTTTCGCCCATCAGTGGTGCTTATGGTTTGTAACCGAAGAGGAGTTGGATAAAGAAAAAGTGTATGACGCATTCGTGAGTTACTCGCACAAGGATCATGACTTTATCGTGGACGAATTGGTGTCTAAGCTGGAGAATGGCCCAAGGTCGTTCAAGCTGTGCCTTCATTATCGGGACTGGGTAGCGGGCGAATGGATACCAGCGAATATTGCTAGCTCTGTAGAAAATTCCAGACGGACGATAGTCGTGCTGTCTCCGAATTTCTTAGAGAGTGTCTGGGGAAGAATGGAATTTCGAGCTGCCCACAGTCAAGCGTTGAGCGAAGGTCGGGCGCGAGTAATATTAATCCTCTACGGCGATATCGGACCCACTGACAACTTGGATCCAGAACTGAAAGCGTACATAAGTATGAACACGTATGTTAAATGGGGAGATCCCTGGTTTTGGGACAAATTAAGATACGCGCTGCCGCATGAACCCAAACTTGCAAAGAACAGCATCACCTCAAAGAAAATCTTTGAGAATCATCAACTGTGTATTCAAGCGAACAGGGATAAAAAAGAGCTAATTTATCCAATTGCGATTCCTGAGACTCCACCGACCACTACACCACCGGCTGACACACTTGAAAAGTTCATCTGTGAAGAACAATTATTTTTGAATGGATGCGTGAGCGAATCGTGTAAGTTGAATGGAAATGTCCCGATCATTCTCTCACCTGAACATTTAATGAAGCACAATAATGAAGAATGTCTTGTCTGATAGTACGAAAGTAGAAGTTTGAAAAATATTAATTAGAGATCATTTATAAATCCATCTTTGATGTATCTAATGTTAACGTCAAGAAGTTTTGATATTTTTTATTTTTTTAAGAAGGCTTGATCTTAATTTAGAATCTTCAAATGGGACAATTAGGTAATGATACAAACTTAAGAAAGCGAAAAAAGCAGGAAAAAAATAAGCGATATGCAATTGACTGATGTTAGAGTAAACTTAATAGACATGTAAATAATAATAATATATTTTAGCGATTCCTATAAAATTAAATAATTTTCAGGAATAACTCATTCAAGTAATTTCATGAAAGATTATTACTATGAATACATTACTATCAATTGAGAGGATTGGCGGAATAAAAGCCTAATTACAATTTAAAAAATGCACTTAGTCCCTTTTTCCGAATCTTGGTCATAAATTGCTAAGAATCGACAGAAAGAAAAGACTATAAACTGCAGAAATGTTTTTTATTTTCACATTCTTCTAGAAGAAATACAAAATGAATATAAAATATATTTTACTTTTACTTGTACAAAATAAATTGAAATAATGTTCAATCATCATCTGATGAGTTTTTGTAAGATTTTCTTAACATAAATATGTTGTAATGAAAATACATTATTATCATTTTCGTACCATTTTCGTTCTCTGGTAAAAAGTCTCTGTTAAAAATCTCATTAATGATTTTAAATCATTTATGTCCTTTTTTTATAGATTATAGATATCATTTTCACCACAGGACAATCGAAACACGTTCATATTTAACTAATGTAAACAACATCAATTCCTTGTTTATTTGCGCTAATCTGCGGAAAAAGGGCCTAAGTAGAATTGTGCCTTTATTCCGCCAATCCCCTCAATTGTTATTTATATTTTGAACTATATTATAACAATGTTTTACTGTATTACTATCAATCTAAGTTTTCAAGAAATATCCAATATTTATTATCACAAGAAATGTATTTCAATTTAAACATGCTTCCTGATGGTTGTTTAAGATTTCAAAATAAAATTTTTGTAAATTATTACAAATTATTGTAATAATTTAAATTATATAATATTGTAAGATGTTTATTCCTCTCGTAAATGTCATTTTGATTGTATCTTTAATATGTTATAGTTTTTCATGTAATATTGTAAATTTAAGATATATTTAAATAGCTTTTATAAGAAAATACTCAAGGGTTATTTTATATATTGTGATACACTTAATTTAGTCATAAAATATACTATGTGTATAATGCAATATTATAATTAAAAAATAGTTTATATAAGGTACCTCCTATATCTTTTATTAGCATTAATTTTTAAGAACAATTATTTCATCAAGTTTTTTTAAACAATGATATAATTTAGGAATAGGATACATCCTGTATAAGTTGAAATTATTAAAACAGTACCTGACAAAAGTTAATTGTACTTTAGCAAATACTGTCATGTATCAGGATATGCAAACACATTTAATATAAAATATCCTGTTTTTTAATGCATATTCTTTTATGTCTCCATTTTTAATCAATGTGACATATAGTTGTTCTTATAGAGAGATTAAAGCATGTGTAATTTTTCAATTATTTTATAAGAACTTTAAAAACAAAACTACTTTATGATGTAAAAAGATAAGCAGAACTGTGTTATGATAAATCAATACATAAATATTGCAAAAAAAATATATAATAATCTTTTTATAATTTGTTATATTTGTTGTATAAAGAAATCTGTAATGTGCCGTATGTTGTATGCATTTATAACGCATAAAAATCTGAGACAAAATATGCAAAATGAATCATAAATACGTTGTGTATATATATATGTATATATTCGTAGCTTTATAATTAATTACAAATATATTAGATTTTCAAGATTATAAATTTGTTACAAACAATGTCTTTCCTAGACATTCTTGCTAAGGAATTATATTTAAATTATCTGGAAAGAATCTTTGAAATACTATGCATAATTATTAGAAGGAAAGTTTTAAAAAGTAAGTCTAAATTTATTAATTCATGTTATATACTTTTGTTAGAAATATATTAATTTTTTATTTACATATATGTATAGGTGAATAAAAATATAATTTAAGTTATAAAATTTAAAGTTTACTTCTTTTCTTACATCTTACTTTTGAAAAATTTCCTTTGTATTTTATCGATAAAATACTACATTCCATGAAGTTGTATGATTTTGACTTACCAACAGCAGTTTCGGTTCACCGATGCCCATGGATTCGTTACATATAAATCTTACTTCGGACGTGTAAGAATCTATTACAAGAAAATGTAATTTTAATATAAAATTGAAAATCAATGAATACATTAACGAAACAAAAATATTGAACTCACTGTTATTACATTTACTACCATTGGAATATTTAAGTTTTACGTCGTTACGACTGTAATCAAAAATCACACTTCCCAGTGATCCGTAACCATTATATTCATGACATATGGCAGAACCGTTGCAATATTTCTCTCCGCCACAAATACTTATAGCATACTCTTTGCCTTGTCTGCTTTTCACCTAGTTTTATTTTTATTTCTGATAAGCTTTTTTGAAGCTGTATTGATATTGTTAGCAGACATTATATATTACGAATTGTATGTAAAAGATATTGTTAACAATAACAAAACCGATTGGATAATAATCATAATGTGTATAGTCATAATGTAAGTTACCATTTATATTTCAAACTCACGTGATGTATCTGTTGCTTTTTGTCTAACAAAGAAAGGTTGTATTCATATGAAAGGAAACTATCCTTTATAGTACATGGTGCCGTCCAACCTCCTATCACAGCACCACATGCTATACTAGTATTCCATTCAAATACATAAGTACAATTAACATAGTGTTTATATACTGGAAGTCCCTAAAACATAAAAAACATGAGAATATACTAATTTTTTTTATAAAATGAACTAGATTTTATATATAAATTTAAGTAGTTCTATGCTTATTTCTAAAGACATTAATCCTTTATGATAAATAAAACTCCAACAAAATAATGGGTTTCTTCAAAATTCTTTCAATGTAAAGTTTGATCTCAATTTCAATGATAGATTATTAATATTATAAATATTAAAATTCAGATTACTCTTCTAGAAACTGTATGCTGTTACCTGATTGTTATTATCACAAATAAATGTGAAATTCGAAGATATCGTTTTAGTTGGATTCTCGGGACATTGTGATCCATTGATATAACGTAATACTGTTTGTAAATCTTTATTTAATGTTGGACTGCCTTCGGGAAATCCTAAACTCTAAATTGTTTTAATGAAAATATAGATGTTATTTATTTAAGTCACTATATAGTACCAATTATAATACCACTAACTGTTTAAAGTTTAAATAAATCTGTACTCACGATTTCATTCGTATACTCGTTCTTTGAAGTTACCGAAACCTTACAAGCAGCACTACCATGTGCGCATAAAAGACCTTGTGTAGGAACTAATGGTCGACATATATTTATGTGAAATTCCGTATCGTTGGCTTTAATGATATAATTATTTGTAGATTGTATAAGAGGAGTTAAATTGATTTCATCGTTATTATCGGTAGCACATTTAATCTAGACAAAAGAGTAATTCTTCATTAATTATGTCAAGAGAAAAACCAGTAGCATGTATATAATTATGCTTACTTTTTTCTCACAAACTAAATCTGTATTCCAGTGTATGATAGTTTGACAAGTAGATTCTTTTATGAGCAATGGCCGACTGGGCGATTCTTGAGGTTCACAAAAAAATCTGATAAGTGTATAGTGACTCATTCCATTTTCGCATAAATCCCCATTGGTATAATTTAAATAAGGACCACTTTGCTGCCATATTAAGTTTGCATTAGCTTGTCCTAACGACGTATATTTCGAGTTACATATTCCTGCATGAAGAAATGGTAATTGATAGATCAAATTTAGATCCATCATATAATCACAATATGCAATATAGTTTCATGATATGATGTAGCACCTGTTTTATTCCCACATGTATTATCCATAAGCGCACTGCAAACTCTGAATTTGTATTTTACACCATTTACATTTGTAACAGTGAAGTCTTTGTTCATTAATGTTTGTAAGTCATATCTGCATATTATAAAATACATAGTTAAATTATAAACGTGTTATCAGTATTAATCATATAATATGAAAGAAATATTCTTACGTAAAATTTGTAATTGGATTCGTAACGTTGCATTTGCCTGCTCTTTTAACACTATAATCACGAAGAGTCTCAATATCGCATGCTGCAGCAGTGTACCATATTAAATGATAATGACAATCTTCTATCCCACTTCCCAAAATATATTCTGGAAGACCCTGATAACAACATTATAATATTCATGAAACATTTCTTTTATATATACATATATATATATATGTATACATGTATGTAAATTTTTAGCGCTTTCCAGCAAGGACATAAGTCTAATTTTTCATTATCTGTTGTGGGATTCTCTAAACATTTTATCGACAATTGCCGTTATCATTAACTAATGACAGCCAATGAGTGCCGCGCTTTCTTCCAGGATTGTCTTGCCATTGGATGTCGCTAATTAACGATAATCATCGACAAGACGTTTAGAGAATCCCGCTACTGGTTAAGCTTATCATGATATTTTATCCTACATGGGTTTTACCCATGATATCATTATAGATGAAACCCATTGGATAAAACATCAGGTTAAGCCTAATTACAAGTTAACCAGAAAATGAGAAACCAGGCTATAGTGTAACAGTGAATCCTTTCATCCTTGTTAATAATTTACTGTATTATACTAGATCCTTGCTGGAACATGCCCTTTGTTATTAGCTGCTGCCATACCTTAGCTTCCAAATCACATTTAAAATAAATAGTTGTTTTAACATGTGGAGTTGTAATATTTTGTGTGCATAACGCACCATCCTGGTATTCTATTTGTAATGTTCCATCTTTGAAGAAAGGAGGCTTTTGTACTTCTCCTAAACTTGAATATCTATAAGATAAAACAAAAATCAATTTATTTTTAAAGAAAAAGGTTTACTGTTATACAAAAATTATACAATCAAATATATAACAAAATCAAATTATATAGATGTTATATTTGCGTTTTAATTAATTTTAATAAAAAATCTGCTTGTCGATAACTACCTATTAGGTTTTTCAGGATCATCCAAGCATGCTCCAGATTTAATTGGACACATGATACCATGATGTAGTATAGATTGGCAGACATTTAATATTATTTTAGGTGATTTGAGGAATTTTGTTTTATTTTTTATATGCAAGGGAATCACATAATTTTCTGAAGCTCTTGTTAAAGGACTTAGATCATAATAATGTCCAGCGTTAACAACTGTACAATTTGTTTGGGTTCTAGGTACACAAGCTAACGCAGTCTTCCATACTATATATAAGTTACATTGTTGATCATCCTAAAATATTTTTATTCATACATCACACACACTTGAGATATAAATATATTTTTTAAAAATTACTTACATGTGAAAATAATTCAGGATATGAATTAGTCTCTGCATCATAATCACAATGCATAATAACTGTCACCGTATAATTGATTCCATGTAGACAATCATCACCAGTAAAATTAAACAAGATTCTTCCTTGTTCATTATCTAATTTTGGAGGAAACCTTCCTGTTTATGTAAAAAAATTAATTTCTTTATCTCACACAGATTTATGATAATATACTTTAATATATAAAAATGCAATTTAAACTATACAGCATTACCTATTCCTTTTTCTGTATTGTTTTTTATTAGACATATTGCATAGCCATCCTGGTTATTGCATTTTTGAATTAATGGAGAACATAATTGCATACGTATTGTCTCATAATCATGCTTGATGATAATATCTTCTTTATCTGATGTCAGTTTCGTTAAATTGTATATAAAACTTAACTTATGTTCAGATACTTCACAATATTTGGAAGGAGTGACAGATAAAACCTATAACAAAAAAATTTCTAATTTTTAAATTAATCCAGTTAAACATGTCATCAAGAATAAAGTAGCCACTTTATTAAGATCAGTTAAGCAAATGTAAATAACAAAGTTCAAATATTCAAATATAAAAATAAGAGAATGGCCCAATAATTTCAAATCAATAATAATAAAATCAAAGGGCTACGAGCCAAAAATTTAAACTTTAATATTCAACGAAAAATACAAACATATATTTCGACACTGATCAGGTCATTATCAATGTAATACATATAAACATAAAAACAAATTTTAAACAAGTAACATACTTTGGCGGTTATAAAAAAAATTAGAAATGAAAATTGGAAATGCTGTCTATTCGTCGATGATATGTAGTATTCAAGTATCCTGTGCAACGTTAATTATCCGAAAATATTAATCATGTGCAGAATTTTCTGTTTAATTCATATCTAATGGGAATCATAGTTCTAAAAGTAAGTCAAGATTGAGCTGTACCAAGTCCTCATTAGAAAGATATGGTTACGATTACATAGTCAGTTAATAAAAAGAAGACGACTCAGGTAAAAATACATTAGAGTTGAGATAAATTGATGTGAAAAATCATTTTTTTTTTTTTTCAATACTTAACGTCTATTCTTGTCACATCAATTTGTCTCATAACTCCAACGTATTTTTGCCTGAGTCGTCTTTTTATTAACTGACTATGTTATCGTAACCATATCTTTCTAATGAGGACTTGGTACAGCTCAATCTTGACTTACTTTTAGATTCCCATCAGACATGAATAAACAGAAAATTCCGCACATGACTAATATTTTCGGATAATTAACGTTACTTGGATACTTAAATACTACGTATCATCGACGAATAGACAGCATTTCCAATCATTTCTAATTTTTTTATAACCGCCAAAGTATGTTACTCGTTTAAAATTTGTTTTTATATTTATTACATTGATGTACAATGACCCGATCGATGTCGAAACATGTTTACATTTTTCGTTGAATATTAAAGTTTAAATTTTTGGCTCGTAATCCTTCGATTTTATTATTAATTTCAAATATTCAATTAGTATTATTTCTGAACAAATTATCTCATTAAAACGAGTAAATAATATGCATAAATGCATAAATATATAACGGTGATCTTGAAGCTTATACAGTTAAAAAGGTAAATACAAAATTAAATATGCACTACGTACAGCCGAAGTAATAATAGCTGATAAAGACCAAAGAAAAAGTAATCCATTCAATTTTGACATTGTTATGGAATCAGGCTTTTCCCATTACATTATTTATTGAATTGATTCGTGACACGCAACATAAGATACAGAATAAAGACGATGAAAATATCGTCCGACAAATTCAGCTGACAAATTCGAATCACATGCGATATGACACAGCAGCAACGACTAGGGTGGGGACACTGCCATGTTTCTTGTTTCTTCGCATAGAGGTGATAGTGGAGGAAATTTCTCGAGACGAATTTCGTGCGGTTCTGCGCAGATTCAGCGCGATAATTTTGAAACAACAGTTCGAGAGACAGAACTTGCTAAATAAGAATGACATGTAAAAATAATCATCGAAAAGAAGAAATTAGAAATATACATTTTTATCTCATCCAAAAGAGAAAACGTTAATATTGAAGTGGGGAAAAACTCATGGAAAATCAATTTTTATAATGGCAAAAGATAAAAGCGTTCCGAATACGGGCCGCTAACTGTAGAGAAAAATTGATCAAACAGAAAGGACCTGGGGATCGATTCTGTATCTTCAAACAAGGTGAAAATGACAAAAATGAGCAAATTTACTAGGTGTTGACCAATGAAATTATCAGTATTCTAGTAAATTTGCTCACTTTTGTAATTTTCATTTCGTTTCAAGATACAGAAGGTGCGTTCGGGGAGACGCTATTAGCGCTACTCTATCATTCTATCTTCGTTGTTTATTAGATGTAAAACAAGGATAGAATGACACATGGGTGCTTTCAGTACTACAATCGCTCACTGAGCGCTCAGTGAGCTCTTGTATCTGTTTGGTCTATATTTTTAGTTCTAACGGAATATGCCAATCAGATGCAAGAGCTCACTGAGCGCTCAGTGAGCAGTCGTAGTACTGAATGCACCCAGTAGCGCTAATAGCGCTAATAGCGTCTTTCCGAACGCACTTAAGAATCGATCCCCTGCTGACCAGCAGCTTCTTTTTGATTGGTCAAGAGGCGCAAACGTGAACGCAGACTCAATCTCTAATCGCTAGTGTGATACGGGCATTACGTCGTTGATGTGAAAACACCACTTTAATGTTTTCTGAAGAACGTATGTAATCATATGCAATCATATGTAATTGTCGTATTTTGTGATAAGAGATCGTGTTGAGTGTTAAAATTTTGTTGCTGATGTATACAGATTAATAATTATTCTTCGTGTATTGGAATATATAAATACGAATATCAGAGAAACAAGAGGAGTAATTTCTTAACGTTTATCTTTGATATTTCTTACTCCAATGGCACTGACAGGACCCAACTTGCCGAAAGTTCCGACTCCTTTAAAATCTATACAACACTATTTAACAATCGCATCGAAGCATGATCAGCGAGACAGCGTCGTTAGCTATTGGTGTATGTATATTAATAATATATCATGTATTCTAAATCTAAACCTTAATTCTAGAGATTACAGAAATATTTCAGTAAATTAGTTTCACACACAGAGAAGAAAATAACGATATTTTCTAAAATAAATATATCTTTCATCAAAAGTTGAACGTTCCTTGCTTTTTACTTTAAAGTGATGAAAAATGATTAAAATTTATATCTAAAACAGGTCGCTTGTATGCTCTTCAAACTGGGTTGAAGTTGTCAACTAAGACATCAGAAGAGACCAATTTTCTCCTGAAGCTAATGGACTGGTTGGAAGCAACAAAGAAAGAACTACATGACAATGAAGCCATTACTAATGATGTAGCTGCTCAAGCGCACTTAGAAAATTGGGCTTTGAAGCTTTTTTTATATGCTGATAAGAACGACAGGGCTGCAAATTTTTCTCAGAAAGTAGTACAGAGTTTCTATACCGCTCAGATGTTGTACGATGTATTGACATTGTTTGGAGAATTGAGTGTAGAAGCTGCACAGAATCGGAAGTACGCTCAATGGAAAGCAGCTTATATTCACAATTGTCTAATGAATGGAGAAACTCCAGTGCCAGGTCCACTAAATGAAACAAATGATGAAAATGATTCAAACAAGGCATTGAATGACGATGGTAAGTATTGGCTGTTTATCCTCGTGAATTTTTGAAATTTTGATGAACATTTTATGGCTGCTAGATGAAGAGGCTAAATCAAATATGAGTCCTACAAGTCCTAAGGATAATACTTCGCTAGACATTCCATCCATTCCTCCAAATCCACCAACTACAAGAACACAATCGTTTGAGTCAGAAGATGATACGTATAAAACCGAAAGTAAGTTTCAAATTGATATTTACGAGAAAAAATAAGTAAGTTAAGTTTAGAAATACAAGAATATGAAATAATTATTTTCTCGGGTATAATATAATTTTAGGTGGTGCTAAGTTGTCGGTTGAGCAAATTGGTAAGGCTCAAAAATTTATCAAATGGGCAAGCAGTGCATTGGACTATGATGACGTAGCTACTTCTGTAATGAATCTTCGGAATGCTTTGCATCTTTTAACTACTGGTCAGGAATCCACGTAGATGAATGAAATGTATATAGAAAATACACGTACAGTAACGTCTTACTTACAATTAATTATGTTGAACTTATCGCTTGTAATGTGTATAATGTCAGTAAAGAATATTATACTAATATTTTACAACTTTTACAACCTTTGGGTACAGATAAGAGAAAATGAATTAAAGAGGCATGATTACAATTAACTAGTCAAATTAACCTCGAATATGGTGCACTTAATGAAAATAGAAATTGTTACAGACTGTCTTTCCAGATTGTAACTATTATTACTGTTTAAATGAGAAATGTAGTTTTATAGCTGTAGTCATAGCTGTAGTTTCATTATATTTATTGAAACTATTTAATTTAAGAACATATTTTTTAATAAAGGCTTTAGTATATTGCTGTCTTGTTTTCCAAATAATTTTTATAATGATGTTATTAATAAAATTTTTTCGAAATATTGTTATAATGCTAATAAACAACGAAAATCAAACATTTAAGTAGAAGTCAGTTATTTTGAAAGTAAAAAATCTTGAATTAAAGTGCTTTCAAATAAATAGCTTATGTGATTTTTAGAAATGATATAATATTTTTACAAGCGCTTTAGGATTTAATGATTATTGATAAACTTGCAACAAAGGTAGTTGTATTTTATTTCACACGATATGTACATCTAACATTTCGTACATGATATATATTTTTTTATATAAACTTAACATTAAATGATGTAATAAATATACAAAATGTGCGTATCAATTTTGGCCTAAAAAATCTCAACATTTCCTTTGAGTTTTTATCAATTATTTGACAGAGGTGTGCGAATAGTTCGAATTCAAATCACAATGGATTCGGTTTGTTTTCGAATCTGAGAGATTCGAAACCGAATAAGTTCGAAATATTTTATTTGCTTCATTTTAATGTAAATCCGAGAAAATTTAATTTGAATTCGATTCATTCTCGAATCAAAAAAATTCGATTTGATTCGTTTTCGAAGATATTATTAGATTCGATTCAACTTCATAATAGCATGAATACATGGTCCGCACATCTCTATTATTTGATGTACCCTTTATATTGTAAATGTAAAGCTTTTATAAGAAAAATTTAATGAATACGTTATTTCTAGTATATTAAATTTTTTTACTCAGTATTACGTACAAAATAAAGAAAAAAATATAATTATGTATTTAATGAAAATACAATTCAAATCTTTTCAAATTAAGACTGGCTGTTTTAATTTATAAAGATTATGAGACTTATAGAAAAGGATGTCAGTTATTTAAATATTTTTAAAATACGTGAACAGTCCATAAATTGTTACCATGACCCAAAATGGGAATATTATTTGATATGAAAGCATAACTATCGTGGGTGTCAAATAGTAATTAGAAAAGTATTTGATAGTTCTAATTTTGGTTTTATTTATCAAATTGTCTGATCACATTCGTTATTCGCACATAGAGATTTTAAGAAATAAATTAAAACTAGTGCGCACATATGTCTCAATTGTTAAGAAACATTTTCTGTGCGTTCATACACGCACGCTCGCACGGTACATATAAGAGCACATTCATTCAAGTGGCAGTTAGTACCTCGTGCTTAAGAGCTAATGTCATTGAGAATTGGTCGCATTAATATCGATTAATGTTGCGCGTAGCAGATTAAATTTCTTTCTCTATTTATATTACAATTTTACTAGTTTACATTATAGCCTCCTATGATTATATATCATAGTTTTTATATCATACATTTATAATTATGTATATTATAGTTATTTCATAAAGATATCTTTAACTATTTATATTGTAGTTTCCTATATGTTATTTATATGATATAGCTACTTATATTACAATTGTGTAATATTTTATATATAGCTGTTGTGTGATAGTCATATGTTATGGTTTTAAAAGAGACTAAAAGAAATATAAAATACTATCAACTATCATAAATCGACCAAACGGCTTTATTTTTTAAATTAATTTCACTGATATATATATATATATATGTATAGTTAACTATTTGTGACCTTTTTTCTCTTTTTGCATCATTGTATTAACTATAATATAAATAGAGAGAGAAACAATTTCTTTAATCGTGACTAGCGACAATCGACATTAATGCAATGGTGTCTTAATGGACCGATATTGTGGGATGAATCACTATCATCAATTAGCGAAAACAACATTTACTGATCATCGGACTGCAATTGCTATCACCAAAACTCAAAGTTTGTATTTATAGATTTTTAATGGTAATTAAATAATATTTATCGGAGAAAATATACACATCACATATTTATCGAGTGTTCCGCATCGGTGATAAAAAATATTCCGTCATAATAAAACTTTACATAACTTCCATTAATTACAAATCTTATCACGTCTTAACGTCGCTCGCTTTTTATTCTGCAAACTATATAACGATATAGTGCGCAGAGTAACACGTAGAGTGCAACAAAAATTCATCTCACTAATCACATTAAAACTGATCACTGTGAAGTAAATTATATATTCCTCTTGCAACCCCTTTCGGAGAAGTACATTTCTTTTCCAAGCTTGATTCATAGAATCCTAAATCATCATTTTCTTGCCTCTTACATATTAGATAGTTTTTTTACTGCGTGTCAAATATTTGAATATAAAAGATTTAAAAAGTTATATTAAATAACGGTGCCTTAAGAGAAAATGTTATTTTTTATTTTTGAAAAAATGGGAACAAGAGTCTATATATAAATAAATTAATCTTTCTCAGAATCAGTGTCCCAGAAATGAAATCGCAGAATTAAGAGATTTAAAGTGAAAACAGGTAACACGTTCTCCAACTGTAATCCCACTCAGTCTTGCTTCTTAGCTCTGTCATCGACACCGTTCGCCGTCACCGATTGCGCGTTTCCTCGCCTGAGCTGCCAATCGATCACCAATCGCCCCGTCAGCATAAAGAAGAATACCTGAAACCGTTTAATTTACAGCTCGTGGAACATATAATGTCGATAAATAATCATTTACCAGTGCCGGGGCGATCCTTTCGAATTTGTCGTTAACCATGTAATGAGAATACACGGCCATCAGCATCAAAAGAAGTAGCACTGTGTTCGATAAGTTTTTAACTTTGTCTGGAAGAAATTTACAGATGATTACTGCAATGAACCAGTTCTGTTCATCAAATACGGCAATTTCTTTGATGCATTGGCTGCGTTCAGAAAATGCAGCTTTGCAACTGTTGTAAAATTCTTTAATATGGTTGGACTTGCCCAGTAGTTCCTCACTGGATCTAAATGTATAAACTAATCATATTCAAGAATTTTACGACAGTTGCAAAGCTGTTTTTCTGCTGAACATAGCCAATGATTAAAAGAGGACAAAAGGTTTGTATCAATTGAAGGTCAAATTGAAAGCAAAATTTATGAATCAATTGAAAGTCGAATTAAAGGCAAAATTTGCGAATTTATTTCAAAGAAAGAAATGTAAATGAACACAGTTTTCGTGATTGACTATATTTTAGATATTGTTTATTACTATATTTGAGATGTAGAAAATTAACATTTTAATATAAAATTTATTAAAAATATAAAAAGTGTGTCATTGAGGACAGGTCTGAAAATTTCGAATGTTTTGCTACGATTCCATGATTTCTGAAGAAAGCTATTTATTGTTTTTCTGATCTATTTTTTTTATCCAATTTTTAAGATACTTTACAGATTGATCCTAAAAAGCAAATCATTAGAAAATTGCTATTTCAAAATAATAATATAAACGTCAAATTCTGATTTTTTTATGTTAAAATTGACATAGTATATATATATTCATGTCGTTTTCATTTTGCAATTTTCCTAATATTTATTTAGATTCCGTAAAAGTATTGTAAAAGTGTTACGAGGAAAACTAGATAAAAAAGATAACAGATTGCTTTTTTAAAAGTCATGAAATCGTGCAGGCAAAACTGAATCGAAATTTTCGATCTGCCTCTCAATGATTCCTATATATTCTTAATAAATTTCATATTATAATTTAATTTTCTACATCTTAAACAGTAGTAAATAACACCTAAGAGAGAATTTATGTCTAATTATTATTCCTTCCTTTAAAATAAATTCACAAATTTCGTCTCCAATTTAAACTATACAAACGTTACAAACCACTTGGCCTCCTTAAAGTTAAGAATTTGCGTGGGATAATAAGTGTAAGAGAGCAGATGACAATATGTGAGAAACCCGCAAAAATAAAAACTTATCGAGAGAATTCGAATCTCTAAAATTCTATAAAAATTAATATTTAAGATTCAAGATTAAGGCAATTAAAGATCAGCAGAAACATATATAATAATAAATATTCGTGAGAGAATCTATGGTTCAAGAACTATAATATTATAGGAGATTGATGATACAATTACAAAATTGAATATTTGTGAAACTGATAATTCGACAGAACGATTACAAAGGGAGGACATTATGATGAAAGAAGGTGGTTGATTTTTTGCACCTACGACTTGGAATAATCGCCATGGCGAGGCCGCAGATAATCTCGAGCGAGCCGACGACTCTCCGATACCATTTGCTGGGCACCTTAAAGTCAAGTGTTCCCGAAAGCGGGAATACTTTTGCGTACTTGACATATTCCTTTCTCTGAAATATTAAAAATATTAAAAATATTAAAAATATTAAAAATATTAAAAATCCTGTTAAAATCCTGATAAATCTCTTCAGTGAAAATAAAAAGTAAGACTATTCTATTAATATATACTTAATTATGCCTAGAATTAAATTTTTTTCGTGTTTAAATTGTAAGTACTGAGGAAGATCGAAAACAATGGTCGAAATGTTTTAAACATTTAATTGATTTTTATAAAATTGACTAATAAATTTTATACACATCGATATCAGCTTTCATGCGGCTAATTTATATCTCTCTGTTATATTGATTTATTCTTAGAGTCTTCTTTGTTAATTTATTGTTTAGAATTAAATACATAACTAATATATCAGTATATAGTGTTTGCTGATAAATTTAACATATATCACGATATCTCTCTTGTCAAAAATTAGAATATTTTTTTCTTTAACAAAATATAGAGTAATAAAAATATAAAAGTAATAAAAAAAATAGAGAGCAGGCTCGTTAGTTTGCACAGCAAAAAAAATCGAACAATTTGGATATTAAATACATTGACTTTTCAGAAGTAAAATCATATATAAAAATGAAAATGTTTCAACTAACACAGACTCTTCATCAGTTCATAATACAAAAGTAGTTTCCTAATCATAGCTAAGTAAAAAAGAATTCTTTATTGCGACGAATCGCACTGCAAACAAAAAACGTGAATAACAAATTATATTTCTTCCTTAATTTTAAATGAGTCCTCAATAGAATTCTCATTTAAAACATAGATACTTGACGTAAAATATTTACGAATATAGAGTATAATTAAATATATAACAGTTAAAGAAAAAAATTATTTTAGAGATAAATAAAATACATCTTATTGTGCTCATCTCTAAAAAAAAATAACTCTTGTTGGACGCTGAGTTTGTTGCATTGTATTTACATAATGGTGAAATAATCGAGAGCCCGTTTTGGCAGCCTCAAACAATTCGAGGACTTGTAGAAAACCTGACTTGCTCTAATACACCAAGTATATAAATATCATTCACCAGCAAGTTTGCGAGTTTATTGGCAGTTGACCAAATAATCTGCACGAGTGTTTACCTTAATATCACTTTCGTTGGGCAATGTCGGAGATTCTGAAATAGCGGAATGACACATTGATAGTTCACATTTACATTAAAAATTTACATTAAGCCGTAATGTTAAATACGTAACATATTTCATTAACTCGTAGTAATAAATATATATCTTTCTATATTTTGCAAAAAAAAAGATTTACATTTTTTTACGAAATCATATACGAGAAATGGAAAATCGGCTTTCGACAAAAGGAAAAATATAACAGTAATAAAATATTTTATGTTTATTACAAATAATAATTAATTGATTAATAATCAATTTATTGCTTAAATAATTCAGGTTCAATAAAATTATATTAATGATTAATTGTGTGTTTCCACATAGCCGTATCAATGTTTGATCTTTAATACTACATAATATATTGTAATACTTTGATACCTATACATTATCGAGCACGCATTACCGCGTGTATTTTTATACCGTCTATAACGAGCTAGGTGACACGGCATGCGTCGTACCTTACAATTCATCAGGTTTCAAAAATTGTATTTTTTTCTGATGCCCTTGGCCTCGTTGCGACTCGCAATGCCATATAATTTTGGTGTTTGGTCGACCTTAATTAAGAAGGAGGATACAATTCCGCCATAGAGCGTAATTACCTATTGCGTTACTTTTTTTTCGTCACTGAGTCAACAATACGGCAATAATTTTTTTTATTCTTCTATTTTTTTTCTGATATAATTGACAAAAACATTTTTAATTCGATGTGTTTTTTTACATAAATTACATCTGAATTTTAATTATGATTTGAAAAGAGTTAGCTTTTTCATTTAATTTTGATTGCTCGTAACTTTGTGTGATATTATAATTTTTTTAAATAATTAAACAAAAAAATCATAGTCCAGTTGCTTTCAAAGAATTTAAAATAAATTATAAAAATTGGTTAGTTACTTTCCAAGAGAATGCAGTACAAAGTTCAAAAAACATAATTTGTAGAAGAGTGTTTTGAAGATCTTAATACTATTTGGCACCACATCTCGCATTCCTCACAACGATTTATCCTCTTTCTCTTTGACCATTTCAAATAAAGATTACAAGAGAATTAATATATCGAATTATATCAATGTAGAAGGTTGTAGAAAATAAACTCGAAAAAATAAAAAATTGATAATATTGTTATTGCTCATGTTTCATTGGCGTCTGTGTTATTTATTCCAAACTGATTTTTATTGATATTTTCATCGATCATTTTAAGAATTTTTTGACATTTTGTCATTTTTAACACTAGATATAATTTTAGTTTGTAGAATGTAATAATAGTTTTAATATTATTTATTTTTAGTATTAACTTTCCTAAACACCTGGATGAATCGGGAAAAATATCGAAAAGTGTAAATAATATAATAATAACTGTATAATTAAAAAATTCGTATTTCATCAGACTCGCGCGATCGCAGATGCACTGTCTATTCTAATCGACGCAAGATATATTAACTTAAAACTCTTCCTCTATACAAAGACATATCCAAAAATTATTTTATATACATATATATATAGATCTAAATGTGCTGAAAATAATCTACTTTAAAGACAAATTTTTAAATTACACTACTTTGCTCTTTAATTCGTACTAATTCATTGCCATAGCGTTGCTCAATTTTCCTTATTTCTATTTTCAAGATTGATCCTAAATATTCTATTCCTTTATAAAATTATGTCGACTATTTTGAAGAAATAATCGCCGACAATGTAACATCATCGTACAGCCGGGAGCTGTTCGACATGTATCAACCTGTGGAATCGGTTAATAATTCGTTGGATCGATCAACTGCGCCTTTCATCACATTTTTCCGAGGAAGGGGGGCCACTGTGAGCCCAAACGTTAACCCGATAAACGTAGCGCCATGTGAACCGTGTCATCCGTATTTGTCGTCGAGTTTTTCATCTCTGGACCGTTAATAATTCGGAAATTGAACATCGTGGGAAACGGACGCTGGGAGCTTCGGCTGACAAGGGTAGGGCCGTTAATACATAAGGCGCCTTTGTGCAAAAGAGATTTTGCCGCTCCTATTAATTTTTATTTACTTTATTTACTACTAATATTTTAAATAAGACATGTTTATAAATATCATTTTTAGACAAGGCGCAATTTGATTATGTTATTTTTTCCTAGAAAATGTGAAACGTAAAAATTTTGTACTATTAAAATTAATAAAGAAAGTTTTCATTTTTTACATTTCCGTTCTAGAGAAATAATCGATATTCTAGGCCTCTATTCTCTTGAAAAGAAACGTATACGAAAAAATAGGGAAATACTATAGTATACGTAACATATACATATATTTCACTAGTTTTTTGTATACGGTTTTTTTTCAGGGGTCCTGGTACTAAAATGGTTTTGTACGTATATATGTGGCCCTCTTTGTATTAAAAAATTTTAATAGCAACGGCAAATAAATAATTATCTGTTCCGACTAATGATTTTAGATTTTGCGATTAGATTTTGGTTTTTTTTCTAAATTATAAACAGTTTTGGAAGAAATTAAATCTGACAGAAACGTGCACACACGATTGAACTGGAAAATTTATTTTTAACTCTTTTTTTGTAATCTGAATCTTTTTTCATACAAGTAAAATTTCACTCTCAAATTTTATCGTAAATAAAAAGGAGGGTGAAATCCGGTTTCTCCTCTTAAAAATATCTTATTAATAGGGATCTTGTTGCGGAAAAGATATTGAAAAATAATTCTGAAATTTTTTTAAAAGCTTAGAAACAGTAAAAAAAATTGGGCTGAGCAAAAATCCATTGCAGATAAAAAATTAAAAATATGTTTGCAGATAAGGATAAAACTTAGTTTGGTGCTTCCCTTGTTAATACGCCTTTGGGGCAGTGTATGTATCGTAGTATCCCAGTGAGAAATGACAATGGAATCGACGTCGAATCAACGTCGATTCGATGATTTCGACGTCGAATCGACATCGATTCGACATTGATTCCATTGTCATTTCTCTCTGGGATGTACAACTACAACTTGCACACCTACTTGCGGCGGCCCTGGGCAAGGGGAAACCAGAGGAAACGCCGTTGTCGCAAGCGTGCGCACACGCGATTATGTAGCGACAGAATCAAGGGTAGCGGCGGCAAGCTTCAAGTATATAAATGTTACATAACAAAGCCAGGCCGTGACAGAGCGGGCGGATACACGAGGCGGCTTGCACTCGACGTATCCATCCACTTTGGCACCAACGTCGACGTCCGTGAAATTACATAAAAATAAAACGAGAAGAGACGGACGATATAAATCGCGTGACAAATGGCGTCCAGTCAGTCAGCCCGCTAGACAGTTTGACGCGGTGAAATGATTGTCTTTTTATTATTTAATTAATTAATCAGTTAAATAATGAAACATCGTTTACGGGATAATTTTTAGATGAATCAATTGACGGTTGCAGATCGAACGAACGACTATTGAAATCTAAAGCAAAAGCTTAAACTTATCGGTTAATGTTGATTGCGGAAGTTTTTGAGGCGGAAGTTTGCGTGCGATGACCGCTGCCAATTATTTATAATTAAATGTTAAAATAATTTAGTAATTATAATAAGACAATAATTTAGCAATTACAAGATAAATACAATACTACATAATTTAAATCATTTTTTGTAAATCGCTTATCGTCTGTCAACGCTGTGAAACCTAACATTGACTAATAATTTTGACATAAAAACATAACGACATCAATGTCCGGTTCTACCAATGTAGATTAACTTTAATCTTGCTTTATAACTTACTTTTCATCTTTTTCTAATTCTAAGAATCAGAAAAAGATAGAGAATAAATTATACCGAGATTAAAGTTAATTTACATTGATAGAAATAAACATGAATTAAATCAACTGCCAATTTCGACAATATTAAACCGCAGTGAGCGATAATTTTTTATCAGTTTCATCGGAACTTGTCAGTCGCGTTCATTGTTAAACCTAATCATAATTTCAACTATAATGACAGATAAGTTTGACAATGATTAAATTCGATCGTTTATTAACATCGCCATTTATCTTTCTTGTATACAATCGCAGGATACTGCCCCGTTAAATATCACATAAGCAAGGAAGAGGATCGATTCCTTGCTCGTGGACGATTTAACTCACCAGGTCCTTGTGCAAGTCCTTGCTGATGTGCGAAGTCAGCTTCATGGTGCCGACAAAAACGAAGAATATGCCGAGGAGCACCGAGAGCGACTTGAGCACTACAGAACCCATCTTGATGACCCGGGATATCGCGGATTGCGTGCGAAAACGCCGCCGATCGATTATCGCCGGAAGCGAACGCGACGCGGACGGCCGCGACTGAGCGCGGATCTCGCTCTCGTCGTCGGGTAGCGGAGGATCGGCGGCGAGGGGCACAGCGTGTCTAGGAGCACATGCTCGCGTGCGTCGCGAGTTAGAAGCGCGTTAGTGAGCGACCGGGACGGCGACGGCGACGATGTCCATGGCGCGGGTCATCCCGACGTCCTCTGCGACTGCCAAAATGCCAAGTGCGGCGGTGCGGCGCATGGACGTTCCTTTCACCCCCAACCACCCCCGACTCCCGAGCCGGTGACGTCAACGGCCGACGCGCGCGTATCAGCGTCGTTGCGCCGGCTATTTTCTGATCGATACTCGGCCGCTTCTCTTCCGCGCTAATCGATGCATGGTGGTAGAAGACTTCTTCTACCATAAATCGATGTACAATGTCCTCGCTCGGGTCCGCTTCGACCGAGCTCCAAATTGACGTTGACCGTCATTGTAAAATTAAAAGGGACTTTGTTTCGCCGGTATAGGCGATTATTTTTTAATATATACTTTATTTATAATTTTATATTTATCTCTCATCTCGAACTGGCTATAAAATTTTATTTCCTCCTTCTCGAAATCGAATCGGCGAATGCCTAGCATTCATCTATAGATGCAATCTACAATTAATTTGACAATCGATGTGTTTATTGATTAATTTGTCGAATAATATCTGTATCATTAATAATTTAATAATAATTCTATTGAAGTGTGCAGATGCTATAATATGAAGACAAACATAGTAAAAAGCAGCACTTCAAGAATTACTGGAGCATCAGCAATGAAGCTGTTTGTAAGGTTATATCTTTAATAAATAAATAATTAATATAATAAAATAATAATGATAAATCATTTATATTAATATGCAATAATGATTATAAACACTAACATATAAATATACAGACACGAATGGAATTATAGAGGATAAGTAACATTTAATTAGCAATTAAAGAAAATATTAACATATCAATAAGTTTGTAAATAAGAAAGTATATTTGAAAACATACAAAAGACAAAATAAATATAGCAAGATAATAAATACCATGTATTAAATTAAAAATGAGAAAGAAGCAAACTGATACGAAAATAGAAATAGAGGAGCAAGACTAAACAATAGATAACAATAAGATCAAACCTTTTATTGCAGCATGTAAGAAGCCAGCCTAAAATTTATTCTGTTAATATAAATAAAATTAATTTTTTCGTATGTGAAAAGAAAAATTAGATTAGAAGCAATTATATAAATTGTTGATTTTATTAATTGGAGCTTGATTGAAATTATTTTTATTGTACGAGCAGACGCTCGACAAATTTGAAAAAGCAATTCCAAGTTTACGCCAATTATCAATTTTTTGACATCGGCATAAAGAACATTTGTTTCATTTTTATAATTCGTTTTTTTTATTTCCAACTAAATTGATCTTCCATGCATCCACACGCGCGAAGAAAATAATATTGGAAAGATTTAAAGCTTAAGATAAAAAACTAATTAAAAAATATCGTACCATTTTGAACGATCAACTATTCCCATTATTGATTTCTTGTTTATAAATCGAGTTTTATTGATATTTCTTATAAGTGTAGGAAATGTACAATGATTATTTACAAGTTGCTTTTGCAGTCATTCGCGATATTTTACAGGCACGCGGTTTCAAAGTAGAATCGTTGTTACAACTATTAGTAACAGAGGACGTTTTCGCTGTATTCATCAGGACGGTCATAGACGCGTTACTGTCGCTCAGTATCACGGCTTTTCGACGATGCGAAATTAATATTCCTCTGCTTTGTTGGTTCTTTTTATTCTTTACTATAGACGATATCGTCTTTTTAATACCAACTGATTGAATATTGATTGTTTCTTCCGCTTTCGTTTCCTTTAAAGTTGCTGTATCCAAAATAGCTGCACTGTGTTCTGATCTCAAAGATGGTTTTTGGATTGTATCGAGATTAGAGACATTGATAGAAGAATTCTGAACATAATTATGATCGTTGAGGCATGTTTCGATGGCGCTTTTATTTGACATTTGATGAAAAGTCTCCCTTTCGAGTGATGCTTGACTTTTATCCTCAATATCACAATTAAGCATAGCTTCCACTTTTGTAACTTTAACAGTAGAAATTCTTAATTCATCATCAATATTATGAATACTATCACTATTATTAAAATTGTTCATCTCTGTGATTTCAACGACATTTCCAATATTAGGATTGCTTATATTCTTCTTTTTAGAAGCATTTTCTATACTAGAATCATCTATCTCTTTGATTTTAGTGTCACTATCGATATTAAAATCAATTATTTCTTTGATTTTAATAATTTCAATAATAGAATCCTTCGATTTTTTATTAGTATCATTTTTGTCACTACTGTCAATATCACTATCGCACATTTGTTCAGTTATTTCGATATTTTGAACAGTAGACTCCATTAAATCTTTATCAAGAGATTTACATTTATCTTTATCTTTTATACAATTATGTATTTCATCAGCTACCATATCACTTTTACAAGAATTTAATTGAATTATTTCTTCGCAATCTTTCGAATTTTCTTGTATAAGACGTGACGCTACTTCAACTTTTTTTGTACTAATATCCGCCACTTCTAACTGTTTTGTACCACTTGCGTCATTTTGAAGCGATATTAATTTATCATCTATGGATGCATTTACAGAAATAGCTTCATTTTTATTTACAACTGGAACAATTTTTACATTTTCCTCACTTCTATTCTCTTCGGAGATTTTTGTAAAATTATTTTTCTTCTCAGGACTATCTAAAATTTCGCCTTCTTCCGGAACATGTTCCAAGTCTTTCTTTACGATATGTATGGACATGACTTCTGATAAGTCTTTAAATTTAATTTCTGATTCATTTTTCATTTTATGCTGTTCAACATTTTTATCAGCACTGGAATTCATTGTACTATTTACAATTGGTCGACTAGAAGACTCTCGTAAATTAGTTTCCGCTTTATCATTTTCGTATAATTTTTTATCATTTAAAATGCTTGCCGTTTCCTTTCTTGTTCTGCGATTTTCGTGCTTCTTATTCTTGTACGAGTTACTACTTTCTTTATCTTCAGCGTCGCTAGATGAATATCTATATTTATCCCTTAGATCATCATATTTTTCACGCCTATGTCTCGTTCTCCTATCATTTTCTTCGTTCCCGTAGTTCCTTTTTAATCTGTCATATTTATATCGGCTATCATATTTATAATCATCATACTTCGTTTCTTTATATGTTCTACTGGATTTTTCACGTAAACGATGACTGCTCGAACTCTCGTAATCGCTCCTGCTTCTAGAGTAGCTTCTTCTTCTTGGTGGACTATTCCTGTGCTCATTTTTCTTGTAACCACTGTTAAATCTTTCTGAAACATGAGTTGTGTGTGAAGTTGAAGTCCGAAAATTTCGTAAACTATGGGCGTGACCATTCCTGATATAGGAACTGTCATGATCTTTTGCTGATTTACTTTTCGTCTCGCTTCTCCATCCGTTTGTACAACTTGGATTCTCTTTGGTGTCTCGATATTCTGAAGCAGCTCTATGTTTATCGCAGAACGAAACTTCTTCCTTTTTAAAAGAATGCGCTACATCCAATCGATCTTCGACTTTGAGACTATCTTTTATCTCATATTGCGCAAAATTGTCTGCTAGATCATACTGTGTAAGATAATTATTCGTTTCTTCGGTCACAGTTTTCTCTTCATTTTTTTCAATTTTTATACGTTTGTGTTTATTTGTATCTTCTTCTTCATTCGTCCTTTTCATCAAATTCTTTCTGTACGAAGATTCTGTAACAAGATTACGTTCTGATGTAATTACAATCTTCAAACTAAGTTTATTATTCAACTGTCTTTAAATATAGTTTGCATATGATTAAGATATTCTAAATATTCTAAGAGATTCTTAGGTTAAGAGAGAGATATCCTAAGATAAGATATATTCTAAATTTTTTATACACTTTCTTCAAGATACAGATAAATAGTAACAAATATTTAACACGCATGATATAAATTTTAATATAAACGTTCACTTAATAATGTTTAATAAAGATAAGTTAATAAAAAATTCTTCCATTAGATAAAAAAAAATATACAAAAAATAAAAACTGTTTTATGATTCTATACAGGGCGTCCCATTTCAAATAATGTATTAAGATTTCTCGAAAACTATGATAGATACGGAAAAATGTTTCAAACAAAAATTGTATGGTTCGGAGGGGGACATAAGAAGGGATACTTTGTATAAGCTTAAATGATACATATAACCATATAAAAAATAAATATATCTTTAATCTACCTGAACTATAATATCGTTCGATATTAGAATCATTGTCGTTGTTATTCATACTGAATGGAGATCCAGTCTTCTTATCATTTTCAATATTTTCCTTAGAAATATCCTTCGTTTTAGTATCTGCAGCAAGTTTTATTAATTCTTTTTGCTTTTCCTCTTCTTTTTTATCTTCTATAATTTTCTTATGCAATCTTTCCCCAAATACTGTAGGCATCCGATGAACTTCATTCTGTTGCTTTTTACTTTTATATTCGTCGTGACAGAATTGAATTTGATAAAATTCAGTTTCTTCAGTTTCTTGTAAATGTATCGAGGAAGTATCTTCATACTTTCTTACATTATGTTGATATGGTGATTTACGATTAGAAAGATCTCGAGATTTATAGTTGTGTCTCCTTCTGAAGGTTACATCATCCAATCTGTAAACATTTTTGGTAATGTTAGAAATGGATTTGTCAATATAACAGTTTATATTATTCATACCGTTTCCTCAGATCATCTATTGTCTTGTCCTTCCGTGTAATTTCAGCTCTTGCAGTTTTCAATAAGGAAGACAAATTGTTCTCTAAATTAGCGTTATGTTTCTGCAGATTTTCGTTTTTGCTTAAAAGTGAACTAAGCTCTTCCTTTAATTCCTTGCAGTTACAATCATGGTCCTTGATAACAATTTAAAAACATCAACTTAGTATTTGGTAGATTGTATCACTATACTTCATATAAAAATCATTTTTTTATAAATTATTATTGTTGTAGACATAAAACAATGATAACAATAATAACAGTAGTTCTTAATATTCTTATGCTATATATATATATATATATAAAGACATACATACATATACTTTATATATACTTTAATTTTTTAAATAAATGTTCTTTAAATTATATATTATATTATAATCTAGTAACAAATTAATGGCTATTGGGAATTATCGCTGTATAAGGTGCGCGATAGATATCAATGTCAATACTATGTCATATACTTTTAATTTATAAACAATTATAATATTTTAAATATACATGTTTCGGCTAATTTTTTAGCCATCTTCAGTACATACTAAAGGCCACTTTTACCAACTCCGATTAAGTTAACCGGAGTTGGTAAAAGTGGTCCTAAGGCTCAGTTCCACAATTCACGGTAAACTCTTAACCGAGGTTCAACTTATTCATTGTCTCTTTCCAATTTTAGAATTGAAAAGAGATGAGAAACAAGTTAAATCTCGGTTAAGAGTTAACCGTCAGTTGTGGAACTGGGCCTAAGACTGTTCAATGAAATGGATGCATTAGATGTGTATGTTATTCCTTGCGTATTTTGTATCAGAAATGTTTCTCTCATACTTTATAATAATCTCATCAGCATATTTATTCCAAACATTATTTTAAGATTTTTGGATTATTTTTATAAGTTTATGAAAGAATTCTTTGAAATGACATAAATTTATTATATATTATATCAAGTGTAGAGTCATGTTATATATTAAAAGCTATCTTAATTTGATAAAAAATAATGCCCTATATAAGTTTAAATATGCATAAAGGTAGCATTCTTAGTATATCTTGTTGTATTTAAATTTTCATATTTTGTGTAGTTTGTAATATAAAACAAAAAAATATAAAAATATTATTTTAAAATATTTATTTTATTTAATAAGGATAGCAAACAAATTAATAAAATAATAAAATTTTCCTCATATAAGAGACATTAAGTAATGCATTTAATAAATATAATTGATTATAATACGGACATTAAAAACTTTAAATTTAATCGAAAAGTATAAAACAGCAAAACATAAAGATATTATTTTATGGCGCGCGCGGGAAATATTTTATAGGTTATATTGACATATGTGCACATTATATTATCTATCGTTAAAATTGGAGACACAATTTTATTCTTTAATGTGTAAACGTATAAATCACTGTACACTGCTTTATATCCTTTCTAAAGTTCATATCTTTGTGAAATCAAAGGTTGTTTATCCTTGTAGGCAAGTGCAACACAAATCGTGCAACGATGAAGTTACGCTAACCAGAATTAGTATTATTGTCAGTAATTCTCACTTTTTTTTCGGGAATCAAATTGAAACTCGATAAGTCCGCATAAATATCGACGTCATCCTCCATTTTCCACGATTGTTTGTCATACCGAGACGATTGTAATGTCACTCTTGTCACTCTCGCGTGCCATCACCGTCATCAGTAAAACTGTCTGAATGTACACAGATGTACAAAGATTGCACTTGCACGTGTCATAATTGTTTGCGGTGTGCACCTTTTTCTTGGAGCATGCATGAAAGTATGTACCTTATGCTGGATTCACACTGCATCCGATTTTCGTCGTACGACGTTCTGCAACTAATCAGAAAACAGGATTCCGATGAATTTTGCTTCGTATTATCGGAATCCTGTTTTCTGATTGGATGCAGAGCGTCGAAGGATGCAGTGTGAATCCAGCATTAGGCCGGAATCAGACTACGCATTGAAGATTGAGATTGAAGATTGAAGATTAAAATGTGACCAGTGAGGACAAAGAAATTTTAGCTCCTATTGTTTTGATTGGTCAAATTTCAATCTTTCAATCTTCAATATCAATATTCAATGCGTTTTTAAAATAAACATATTCAATGCGTTTAAAATAAACAATGATGTTTTTATATTTGATAAACAACAAAAATGAAAATATAAAGAACAAATGATGTTTACAAGTGCTGTGAGTGTCAAAGCAAATGCACTTAGAATGTATAGGGTAACTATAACTATTCCTATATTGGTGTGTTTTTAAGCCAACTTGTTCACTGAATTAATTATTAAATATATATTGTTAGCTTTAATTTTGTCTGTTTGAAATCATTATTGGTTTTTTAGTATTTTTTTCTTATAATATTGTTTTAATCTGATAATATTAATATTTTATGATGTTTTTAATATATTAATGTCCCTATCCACATTTTATTCATTTTTATAACATATGTTAATTATTAAAACAGATAATAGATATATGCTAATTGTTTAAGTTAATATTGCATAAATCATTATTTTAATTATACTTACAATTTCAATGTATATTTAATGTATAGTACATATATACATCTTAATCATAACCGGTGTCATAACACAACGCTCTCAATTCAGCATATTAACATCTTTGCTGGAAAAAATACATATATAGCATATTTAGTGATTCAAGATTGAATTATTTATGCATTTCAAGATCTAGCTTCGACCGATATAGGGTTCTAGTTAATTTATTATTAGATTGTACTATAAGAATGTATAACAAATAATATTTACAATATAATTATTTTATTAAGCATCTAAAGATGAACTTAAGGAAGCTTTAAATATAAGGATTATGAATACAGGCATAAATCAGTGTACAATAGCTTTAATATGCACTACTGCGTCCAACCGAATTCGCTATTAAATTTACAAAGTAGCCACGGGACTATCTCCAGGTGTTCCAGGTCATTCCAGAGTAAAAAGAAATCTTGAAATATAAATTTCTATTATTCCCTTTAATAAAAAATACCTTTTTGTATATTAAAAGAGAGAATAATGTAATAGAAAGGAGGTGAAGAATAGGTAGGAGAATTATATAATTATAATTATAAATATTTTTTATATATTTAATCATTATTGTATAATATATGTCATCATTTTTATTATACATGCTCATATAAGAGTATACATATATTATTAATAACAAAACTAACTCTCTCTCTCTCTCTCTCTCTCTCTATAAATATAAATTTATTAAAAAGAATATAAATTTATTTTGTAAAATAAATAGGAGAGTAAAAGTTATAATAAATTCTAATTGTATAGAATAGTAATAATGATCAATAAATCACATAAAAAGCAACAATAAAATTATTAAAATAAAAATTTAGAAAATATCTTAAGAAATATTGGTTTAAAGATTTTTATTAGGCAATTAGTGAAAACATGATGTTTCATTGACTTTTATTTAAGGCTCATCAAAATTTGTGCAAAATGCACATATTCTGTGATACACAATAAACATACATAAAAGCTGTAACATTGTAAACAATTAGATATCGATTCGGCTACGAGTTTGCGCAATGTACATCCTCGATACAGCCTTGACATCGCATTACAGAGAATAGTTGGGGAATATTTGTAAATAAGGCTTACGTTAGACCTCTTTCTTTACGTACCATACCTAAACGTAAATATATAGTCTATAAAATAATTTTTATTCTGTAATATATTTTTCATAACATAATTTATATAGTACAAAGTTAGACAATTAACGTGTTTGTTTTTGTTTAATTTTATTTGATATTTTTATTAATAATGTATTATGAAATACTTTAATGATTATATTGAATTATAATATTTAGTTATACATAAGACAATGTAACAAAAAATATATAGTAATATATGTATAACAAAAACAATGTAACAATGTCTTTCAAAATGGAGTAGTTTAGTATTTTTCTTATTTCTTTCTAATAGAAATAGAAAAAAATGATCACGTTAAGTGTCTTACTTTGTATACATTAAATTTCTATAATAAATAAATGAATATACGTACATATACATATACATATGTATATATGTACATTGTATATGTATGTGTATGTATATATTCTATAAGATATTTTTTTATTTTACATATGAAATTCTATAGTATATATGTATATATGTATCTTTCCACAGTGTAAACACAATGACTGTTATTTATATTTCAACTTTGATTATATATATATATATATATATATAGAAATATGATGATATAACAGTCATAACAGATAATCGAATTTTTTTCTTGTAGTAGGACATTACATCTTAATCTTCTCTCAAGAAATAAAATGTTTATATATAACCACAATCACTTATATAAATGTGGAATTTTTTCTCGTAACAATTATTTTATATATAAAAAATAATTGTAAAATAATTGTCATGGAATAATTGTCAGTAGTCTCAGTAATAAACTTTGATTGTTTTTTGTTCGATAATTAATATCACATATGCATAATGCTAATGTTTTGCTGGAATCACTATTGATGTGAAAATTGTAAAGAAAGATAAGTGGATCATATTTGAATTTACCAATGTAAATAAATGATACAAAAGTCTAAAAAATATTTGAATAATCAATGTCTAAATTTTTTAAAGGTTTTTGAGATATTTTTAGATTAGATTTTCAAGTTATTTAAAGAGTTCAAAAAGCAAAAAAGTTTGAAAGATATCACAGAATTGGACTAAACTTTTTTTTATCTTTCTCTGTAGATTTTATGTTATTTGGAATATTTCTTTTCAATTTTTCTTCCGAATAAATTAAATAAATTTCTATTCAAATTAGTTGAATTATTATTCTCATTTGATTTCAAGAAAAGAATTATACAAATATATAATACAAAGTTAATTGAATATTTGAATGTTTCGGTATGGAGGGATCTTATTTATAATATCAATGCTCTTCAACCATTTGCTTGAAGAATACACTATTTATACCTTCAAACGAATTAATATTTATGTCTTGCCATTTATTTGAGAAGACTGCATAATTATGCTCATAAGTTACGTTCGACTGTTATATTTATTTTTATTTATTATTTTATTATATATATTTCTTTTTTAATTTCACAGCAAAAAAGCTAAAACTAAATTAAATATTTATATTAAATTAAATTAATTCTCATATTATTTTTTATACATAGAACATAAAGCAATATTTTATAGTAAAGAAATATTGGTTTGTTTCACTATTTTCATCCGATAATAACTCAAAATAGATACGTTACTTCTATTTAATATTTAATACTGATTCTGCTGATTGTCTGATTTAAGTTTCATTTTTTCAATACAAAATCGAATGCCAATTTATATGGATAATAAGGATAGCCACGATTTTAAAGCGCACGATGAATCATGATTAAATATTTAAAGACTGATGATATGAAATATAGCTAATATATGTGGTTCTATATAATATTATATATAGAATGATAGAATATATAGAATTTGTAAGAATGTTAGTGGATTGCAAATGCAAAGTATGGAAGATTTAAGAGTATGAAGAATTTAAAGACTCAAAAGGATTTAAAGACTTATGGAATAGGAGTTTGTAAGAGACTAAGATCCGAAGAGAAAAAGTCGTTGCTACATCTAAAGATTCATAAAATATTAAAATATGTAGAAGTTTGTTTTATCTTTCGCACCATATCGTTGTCATACACAGGCATTCGTGAAATAAACTCTATCGTAACTATTCTTCGCATTGTGATTCTATTGATAAAAATAATAATTTATACTGTCAACATATTTTTGTGTTTTATTCTATTTTCATATATATGTATGTATATATACATATATACGTAATATATGTTATATATATACAGGGTGGGGCATTTTAATCGCCCCAGGTGAATATCTCAGAAACTAAGAGGATACAAGAAAAAGTTTTATATGAAAGTTGTAGGTTTTCTTGGGGGAAAGAAGATGGAAATAACGGATTTTGGATGAGACTTGAAAGTTACAGTATTAATCGCCGGCATTAACAACTTTCATATAAAATTTTTTTTGTATCTCTTTTAGTTTCTGAGATATTCGCCTGGGGCGATAAAAATGCCCCACCCTGTATATGTACACACATTGTATATTATACATACGTTATTTGACTTTCACCAAATTTTAGAACTTATTTAAATCAAAATTTTTTTTCAGTTTGTACAATGTGAATGCGATTCGATATTTTTAAAGTTAGCAGTAATCAAGTCATATTTTTACTGTTGATTCGTAAAAATGCTAGTCATGCGCCGTTCGCATTCTACAACAAATTATTTAATCCTCTCATGTAAAGGAATATGTCATCATGTTTTATTCAATAATCTAGACGTCTCTCATACGTTTTTTAACGTTAAAAAAGTTTCATAAATCATATTACATACTTTCTTCAATACTTAACATCTTAAAGTGAAAAGTCTGAACAAAAGAAACTTGTTCATCAGAGACTACTAGTCTCAGTATATTTCGTATTCTCTTCTGTTTAACATGTTAGTTTGTAGATGCTTTATTTAAAAGATCTTAAGTACTATATATATTAAGATCTGTATATGTTCATTTTAATTGTTGTATGAAATATATTTGAAGATTAATCTTCAAATAAATTCTAAATGTATGAGAAGATTATTACATCTTATAACGGTATTAAGTAAACATACTTTGATATAACATTATCGATTTATATTAATCTTGATTAGAATGATTCATAGATCAGAACATGAAAGCACGAATTTGATCGAGGGCTCAAGTACAACAAAAATCAATACAAGAATTATGCAAATACATAATTATGTATAAGATCCATTTTAGATGTAACTTCATATACAAATGGACCTTATACTATAAATTTTTAATCAATTTTCGTACCAAATCGTCAACTAAAACCGAAGTGGTAAAGTGCGCGCTTGCCTCGATTGAGATCATTTCCGCGTTCCCATTAAATCATATATGTTCGCCGTTGTCGTTAGCGATACAGGCTTTGTTTTCTGATAGGACCGTCGTTGCAGTTTGCGCAAGTGCCATGCCTAAGCAACCTGCTCGTACTCGGCCTTATTGATATTGCTGGCTAGACAGCATGCTAGGAAGATACCGACTAGTGGGAAAAAAGCTACGCCGATCGCCGTACCGGCCACCAGACCGATGTTGCTATTTATGAGATCCAGTAAGCGATTGTAACATCCCTGTGAAAAGGAATTATAAAAAAAGTGTAGAAACTCCCCCAAAAAAACAAGAGATAAAAAAATCGAAAAAACTGCTTAGATTTGACTTCGATTTCTCATATTAATTTTTCTCTTTTCTATCTTCTTTATTCATTATATTTTTAAAAATTTCTATTGCGTTTAATATTCCTTTCTTAGTTTCTTTTACGGATTGTAATTGTCAATTATGAGATAGCAATCAAGATTTTAACACGTCTGCTCAATAAGTTTTATGGCTTACTGTTATTATATACGTCACAATAGAATTTTCATTAAAAATATGCATATAATACATAAAATATTATCTAACAATTAAATAAAACTAATTAAATAATCCTGATAGATAATATACGTTTAATTGTATTTTATACATATTAAACTAGTCACATTATTCAAAAATTTATATTAGATATTTATTTTTTACAAGTGTCTTTTATAAAATTTCATTTTATAAAAGTTCATCATCAATGATCATTAAGGCGCCCATTATAAATAAACCAAGATAATGAACATGTTAATAATTCACTATGTTGCATCCTGATGTAAGTAAAATATTTTTCTTTTCTTCTTTCTATCCCTTTTATCTCTCTCTCTCTCTCTCTGTCTTGCAAAAATTTAGGTAATTAATAAAATATGTACCTCGGTATAAATGTCCTCTACATCCGATGTGTCGCATTTATTCTGTATCACTTTGCAACAGGATAAGGGAACGTCCTTCGACGGATCCAAATTGAGCCAATCAGCATAACCGCGATTCCCACAGCAATGCAACTGTAATTGATTAATTTTTTTCAAATATACGACACAACGCAACTGTGTCGCGAGGAATGAAAAATGAGCAAGTTTTTATCTCTTTGTCTGTCGTAATTCCTCCCGTATAGTGAAATACGAACGTTCAATTTCGAACAATCGACATTCAATTGACAGAACAATCGGAATAACTGAAAGTGAATAGAACACTACATTGAGATACTCACAGTTGATTGCATGGTATCGATGTGACTGCTCTTGGAATTGTCCTGTCCATAGGCAGCCATGCTCTCATTCAGACCTTGATCAAATCCCTCGTTCAAGCTCGTGCGATAAGCGTAAACTGACGCGCCAGCTCCGAGTTCCAGTAAGGCTACGACGGCCAGAAACGCACCGTACTACGCAAACGAAAAGAAAAAAATTATAAAGTTAAATCAATTATTTCAGGGAATCTCTACTTCTAGAAATGATGAAATATGCCAGTCAGAGTAGATCGCTCCGATGACCTTGAAATATGTTGTCAAGGTCATGACCTTGAGTGACCTTTAAGAACCGTCGCTCGTCTTCCGTTAAAAAATGATTAACAAAAAAAGTTTAAGAAATAATGTCTTATTTCTGCTTTATACAATATCAAGAACTACTCCGCATTCGATCCGTCTAGGAACATCAGACTTTTCATGCGAAATGAGGTCCATCCCCACCTTCCTCCTTGTCTCATACGTCACTAGGCAAAGGGCAGGTGGGGACCTCGCTTCGCGTGGAAAGTGCACCCCTAGATAAGAGAGAAGGTGGAATTCGTTTCGAGTAGAAAATCCAACGCCCCTTAATAGAGGGAATATGGAGTAGTTTTAATATTGTATAGCAGAAATAAGACGTTGTTTCTTAAATTTTTTTGGTTAATAACATTTTTAACGAATAACGAGCAATGGCTAAAACCTCTTGGAGGTCACTCAGGGTCATGATCTTGACAACATATATCAAGGTCAAAGTCATCTTCCCTGATCGGCATATAAATTGTAAATGATTCCAAGTGTCGCAGATTTGCAACTTTACATTTACGATATAATTTGTTAATATATCTATAATAATACTGCAAAAACGCAACAAGTATCGTTTTTCTCTTCAAGAGTCTCTTTCCCCTTACATAATGATATCACATCGAGTATCGATTTGTAACTTTATCCTGTCATTCCTGAGGGACCTGAAACCTACTTTAATTCACGACGGAATTCTATTTATAATCTTATATGCGTGGGTGTGTACATACAGACACACGTGTGTCTATTCCAATATGTATTCTGTATGCTGATTCTTTGTGTGGATCATTAATTGTATTATGAAATCATAATAGATTTCTAAACTTCGAAATAGATCGAATGCCTACCAAATACAGGAGAGCAGGATGACCGCGTGCGGTGCAACAGCAAGCGAGGACCGCTGCGACCGCTAATACCGCACCTAAACTCGCAAGTGATAGTAGAGCGGCTCCGCTGCCCTGCACGCTCATATTCATGTAATCTCGCAGCTGGATGCGCATCCATATGCCGATGCATAACATCAACACCCCGGACGCCTGAAAAAATATACAAAACATCAAGGAACTCTCATCGAATAATGTATTTATCGCGAAGTAATTCGAATTGTTTAATTGTTTTTGAAAAAATTAAAGGGCTCCCGAAAAGAACGTTGCATCCAACATTTCTTAAATTTTGCAGGAAATAAAAAGAATAACAAATACAAATAACGCGCGTGTTTTTCCATTGAAACTGTATCACTTTTCAATAAAAATCACTGTATGTAAATATTATTATAAAAATGTTTGCAACGTTTATTTAGGGAGCCCTTCAACTATAAGAAGAGAATGCGCTTATCTATATATAAATAATTACGATAAGGCCATTGATTCTATTAAAAATTTGTGTCTTTGGCGAGTACAGATATCTAATAAAATTAAGATAAATTTTTTTTATGGTATATCTTCTTTATTGGAGTATAATACTGTGCACAATAATGTATAAACATTGTTCGAAGGTGTAATATCTTAGATGCAAAATCTTATTATAGCGAATTCGATCACTTGCATTATACTAAAATAATGCATATCAAAAAACGCTACACATGATGAAATTAGCAAAACGCAAATTAAAAGCATATAAATATTTTGAACAATTAAATATTCAGTAATGATATCATCGTTATTTAATAAATAGAATATTGTATAGATATGTATCGTTTCACATTGTCATAGTTCATTATATTATGCTACTGCATTCAGATATTTTATATAAAGTAATCTTTTTAATGTGTATTAATCCAATGTGTTGCAAGTGATTGAATTCATCACTAGTTTAAAAAATAAAATAATGTCGAAGAAATCGAGAAATGTTACGAATTATTTAGTAATTATCGATCATGTTTATAAGCTGACATAAATAATGGCTACTAATGTTAGAGAAACGATAATGGTCGCGTATGTTTACGAATGTGCGGTCTGCAGATAAGCCCATATAATTAACGCGCTTGAAAATTCTGAACTGATTCAAAGGTTCAAGATTAAATATAAATAGTAGAAATGTATAGTTTGTCACAACGTCACATAACTCACAAATCAAATAGAAAATATGTTTTTATGTAATAAATATTTTTAATATATTTTATGAATAATATATAATCGAATAAAAAAATATACACCACTCACAAATTTAATTTATAATTTTATTTAAATATATATATATATATATATTACTTTGTGTTTATTGGGTTAAGATTTTACTTAAGACAACTTTAAATATTAAATACCGATTATGAATGCCGGCACATATATATTCGTCAGAAAAATTTTAAGATAGAGAAGATGACTATCGATTGACTATCGATTACAAGTAACTTCTTTTTTAGAACGTGGCGATCGAAGCTGGATATCGCTCGGTTCAATAAGCTATAAAGATTTCATTCCGGTTGCCGTCGTTATGGGAATCTCCTGCATTTGTCGAGAAAACGACGCCGCTCATATTGCAAAGCGCCATGGTTTACGGAAGATACGAACGATTGAGTCATAATAAAAACGGGATTGGCAGCCCACGAGAGATAGCATATGAAGGG
>NW_017256127.1:1068470-1086397 GCF_001594055.1 Mycetomoellerius zeteki
ATATATATATATATATATTACTATGTGTGTTGACGTGTTCCAATTTAAAACTGCATATTCTTAAATTTTGTAGGATTAATAAATATTCTCAAATTTTGTATCATAATAATATTAATGAGATTTATATATTTAAGAGCTTTTCACATTATCTGGACGGACATAATATTCAAGGTCATATCCATCAATCGCCGCACATTTATGGCTTTGTATTTATTCCCCAGTTGCTCCGGTTGCTCTATTTCTAGTAGACGCTTAGACATTGACAATAAATCATTATTATGTATATTCTCCTGTCCCTCGTGAAATAAACAGATTCAATTAGTACCCGGTATTATAACACTAATCGATTGTGCAACAGTTGGGTAGGACCAGGATACGTGATAAGAATAGTCCATAATCATGACGCAATGTGTTGGAGTTTTGGAGCTTTCTGCTTACCCAGAAGATGAAATTGAAGAGCATTAGCAGGGTCTTCATACAGGTCATCGTGGCCACGGTTTCCAGTCGTGCTTTGCTCATACTATGTTTGCCTTTCGTTTATTTGCTTGCGACAAAACCCTTTCGATATAGTCGGGATATGGGTTATTACGCACCACCTAAGTCTCACCTAGGCAACGAGTGGAGTTCGTGCAATCGATTTACGAGAAGATTTGCGAATACGTGTTGCGTGCGTGGCTCCTGCCCCTCCCTCAACAGTTTCAACCGGTGCATGCGCGCTACCCCACGAGAATGATATAACAATAGAGGGAACTCCCCTTATCTGAACTATCCTATATATATGTAACGGGAACAAGTGTACCGCGGATACCGCATATACAGGGTGTCCCAAAAAGATTAGGACACCTGAATATCTCAGAAAATATAAGTTTTATAGAAAAGTGTTTTAGACAAAAGTTGTAGGGTTCAAAAAGATCTATTTATTGATCTTATCAGTTTGACCTTGGGTGGCGTCGCCAAAGTCAAGTCAAGGTCAAATCGATTTTTTAAAAGGAAATACCATTTTTTGGATGCCAGAATCTAATAGCTGGTGTCAAGAGCTTTTCAAAACACTGTAATAAAGTTATTTTTCATTAAGTACTTTTCGAGTTATAAGACTTGAAAGTTATAGTATCGCCGGTATTAACATTACGCAAGGTGTTCGATCGACGGCTAAAACCTCTTGAATATTGTTCAGGATCATGTCCTGGATAGCATTTGTCAAGATCAAGGAGGAGATATAATCAATGGAGGTTATATCTCTTATTTTCATTTTTATGTAAAAATGAATTTTTAGTGCAACTACGAGAGCCTGACGGAAATAGAAATAACAGTAAACTTATCTGTAATTTCAATCGGTTGAAGTTTGCCTTATGGATAAGTTTACTACTATTTTTATTTCCATCAGATGACGTAAATCTAAACTTTAGACTAAAACAATATCCTGATTGGCTCATCAGTTTAAGTTTACGCATTAATCCGGATCTACAAAATCATAAGAAATGGATGAATCATAGTCGATTATTCGATGATTCTTCTCGAATTCGACTGTAATTGGTCAATTTCTTATGGCTCAAGGCTTAAAATTGTAGATCCGAGGTTATGCTTATGCTGCGTCCTCATGGAGAAAGAAACAGGGGAACGGAATATTAACAGAAAAGAGAAAGGATGAGGATTTCTCTTTTCTATCAATATTCCGTTCTGATTCCGTTCCGCTGTTTCTTTCTCCATGGGAACTCAGTCTTACCCCGGATCTACAATAGAGTTTTAAGTCTTAAGCCATAAGAAATGGGCGAATCACAGTCGATTATTCCCCTCGGATTTGACTGTAATTGGTCAATTTCTTACAACTTAAGGCTTAAAACACCTATTGTAGATCCGGGCTTACTGTTACTCCTGACCAATTACAGTCAAATCCGAGGGGAATAATCGACTGTGATTCGCCCATTTCTTATGGCTTAAGACTTAAAACTCTATTGTAGATCCGGGGTTACGGAATTTTGTTTGCGGTAACCCTAAGCACAGAGGCAAATATCCGAGAATCGGATGCACTTTTTATCGCTCCGGAATATAGGTCAACGTCCTAAAGAGACGTTATAACACCTGTTTCCGATGAGTAGTGCGAACGTCGCCCGTCGATCCGAATTTTGAGTCAACGAACTTAATCCTTTTAACATGGGACCGGACTACGTGCGATCTTTAAAAAGCGAGGGGAGTGAATACGAGGTCTTATGATTTAAAATAAATGGAAAAAGATGTACGTAAGAGAGATACGTAACAAACGTTCAAGTTTATTGTTAAACACAAATTATTAAATGTATTACAATATTTGGATTAGAATTTATTTGTGCAATGATTAGCATTTAATTTATGCCTAACATCTATTAATTTTAACTTATGATTATAATTAATTTAAAATTTACCTTTATAAACATGTAGTAAAAATAATATTATGTTAACAGAAAATTGTTCGGTGTTACAATAAGCGATTTATGAAGTTAGTAAAAGGCTTGTATATCATATCATCAAATTATTGCAGTTCGAAAATTTTACGAAGAATACTAAATTTGTTAAATGCCTATCTTCAGTGGAACAAGAGAGCCACTCATCTCTTCTTCGATAATCTATTAGATTCAGATCAAGATGGATGCATGATTGGTCATTTGCATCGCTCTGCTCTGTTCAGCAACAGTATCTGAAACATTATTGATCTCTTTGGAGAATGATTTATTAGAAATCGGTTCGATGAACGAGTTAGCTGCATCCCTCTCAATTTACTCCTTGCTACTAACAGATGCACCGTCCTGATTCTGATTTTGGTGTTTTTTGTCACTTCTAATATCGCCGATAGTCTTGAAGTAGATACTATGGTCATACTGGTACATTTCTAAGCAATTGCTGTCCAGCTTACTGTTTGATTGATAATTAAAAGTACCGCAGCAGTTTATCTTAATCTCCTCTGGAGACAATTTCCATCTGGATTGTTTGAGACTCTGGAATTGTATCGGAGTTTCGTTGGAAGATATGTTCCAATTATCTTGCATCGTTTGCTGATTCTTGAACCACCTGATTAATTTTTATTCAGATTAGAAACATCACTTTTTTATACGTATAATTAAATTAGATTCGTATCTAGTTGTTTATTATAATTACACGTAATTTTTAGATTTTTTTTAACAGTAAATATTATCGGACGTCTTTCTCTCCCTCCCCCCTTCTCTCTCTCTCTCTCTCTCTCTCTCTCTCTCTCTCTCTGTCTTACCTCTGCGATCGAAAACGATTATAACCACGTGCAAAGGCCGCCCATCTCTCAATTTTCTGGAAAATATATTCAGTTTCTTCATTCCACCATTCCAACAGATTTTTTTGAACCATAATGTTCCTGTTTTCCGTTATGGTTGTCATTTTGATATTGCAAAAGAAGACGAGAACTGCAAGAGTTATATAATGATTATTTGAAGTTTCATAGTGATACAAACAAATGATCAGTAGAGACTGTAGAGAGAGTTCACAACTGTAAAAGTGACTCGGCCTGGTGGGATTGATTTATAGGTCTCGCAAGAAGCACCTCAAATGCAGAAGCCATTGATGATTGTGGCCATGACCTTGTATAATGTTTTCACCGGGTTAATTTCCGTCGATTGGAAACACTTCGCGAGAAATTATATCAAGATAAATCTTCTCAACACAAAATACTTTTGCCAAAATGTATAAACTAATGTTATTTATATTTTATTTTGATTTCAGCGATATTTTAATTTATATAGGGGGGGGGATAAAAATGGAATATAACGGTTTGAACAATTGAGAATTATGCAAAAAATAGGATTAAATTCAGTTTGAAATTATAGAAAATACGAAAGTTTTTATCATTTGTTTAGAGAGTCTCCATACAGCACATTTCATTCGAAAAATGTCTTGGAACGTCCTTAGAACGTTTAAAAGACATATAGAGACATCCTCTGGAAAAGGCTGCCATATCGAAATTTTCAAAACTAAAATTTACAAGCCAAAAACTCCGGACATTTTGTTTGAAATCTCTGACTCGTATATAAATGTATATAGTAAAATTGATCGGAAATAAATAGAATACATAATTATTTCACAGTAAACGAATAATTATTTCACATTTAATTGTTCATTAGTGATACTAAATTTAATGTAAGGAATTGACCATAATTATATGTATAGTCGATTATTCTCCTCACATTCAACTGTATAATTGGGGATTACTACATCTATGTTAAATGAATTTTACGTTTCATTCATTTGTTTACGTTTCATTCATTTGTTAAATAAACATAAAATATAATTCTAAATATTTAATAATAAATTTTATTAGGGAAGCGGTTACAAAGACTTTTTGTAAATATAGCTTAAAAATAGCAAATAAATAAAGACACATATTCTTTAATTTATATTAATATTTTTTACAATAAAATTATTTTACAGGTTTTAGATGCTTATTAGTATCAGATTATATTATTAATATTTTTCTAAAATGCCTATGCATAAGCATCAATATTATTAAATTATAACTTGTCTAATAAATTACATTAGTGATCACTAATATTATTATTCTAATTCTGTTAGAATTGGGTCTCAAGACTGAAAATTAAATTCGGTACATAGTTTGCAAAATTGAATATGCGCGTATAAAATTCCCACCGCATACGCATTACTTAAGCACTATTCAACTTAATCGTTTTGGGCTTTCATTTCCTATATAGTTGTGTATTCGCATTATGATTTTAAAAGATACTTTGTTTAATATTGTTCTTTAATTTATTGTATTTTTCAGGAAATTTTACCTTTACAGAATTTTAATGTCAAGATCAGCTACGTTATATCTATATACGATATATTTCTTGAAGAAAATATAGAAAAGAAGATGGTATTATGGCACCCCAGTTATATTTGACACAATAACTTAGTTAATAATCAATATTTAAGTTTAAAACTTGACAATTACATTCATTAAAATGTTGTTGAATCGATTCTGGACTCAAAATTACGAAATATTTATTACCTAGGACACTATTAATAAAAATGTGGCGACATTGCATAATGACTCGAAGAAAAATATGGGTGGTAATGGCATATCATAAAAATAGCCTTAAAAAATTAGTTTTGTTTAGAAAACAGTATTTGGTCGCAAAATTAATTAAAAAAGTAAAACATTTTAAAATGTATACGAATAAATATATATACAATACATTCACATAATTTCTGCATATAAGATGCTCAGTACTAAAAATCTCTGTACTAAAAACAGTACACGTATATAAACTATAGATTAACAGTAGAGCTACAATTGATTATCAAATAATTATTGATATGAAAATCTCAAAAAAGCCGCCGTGAGTAATCAATATCCATAGAGAGCCACATTAGCAAAATGCTATGCTATTGTTTAAATTTGCATAACTCAAATATATACAGTCAAATAAAATGTTAAATAGATGTAAGATAAATGTAAACAACACACTAAAAAGTATATATATTTGTGTAATATGCTCAAATTTAAGAAAAATAAGGAGTAGGTGTAATTAAAAGCTAAAATGTACCTCAGAAACGTTTTGAAATATTTGAAAGTAAAAATGTGTTATAATAAGTGCTGACTATTGAATATTGGGGTATATTAGCGTCATGGTATAACGGCGAGCTACTGAACAAATAATTCCATAAATAATCATTATGATTCGCTGCATAATAGCGGAGATATTGAGGCCACAATATATACACTGGCCATAATATACGTACCACCTTCTCCTCTATGAATAAATCTGTAATTAGAAAATAATGCGATTGAAGCGAATTCGTAGATAAATTTTAATTTAATACAATTTTATTAAATTAAATATTTAGAATTGTTTATTAACACGATAATTAAAACTCCTATATTAAAATATTTCATCTTAAGCAATATCTTATACATTTGCATTTATTGTTCTTGTCAGTGTATTATTTTTTAATCGGACAATCGAGAGAAGCAGCTACATAAAAATAACTCGCAGCTGACAGATGAGTACGCTTATTTATGTCGTTATTTATCAATGGTTGCTGCCCACATCCCAGAGGATTTTAATGTCTGAGTTTTCTTATGAGTTTTTCACAGAAGGGAATATAAAAAAGTCAGGACGTGACATCGGTAATACGTTTAGCCGGTCCCCTGCCAATCATCGCGTAACATCGCGGAATATTGAAGTGGTTAGTGGCGGAAATGTTCACAGAAAGACGGAAGAAAATTGTTTATCGGTACTTGCGGCAGTGAATTAAAATTCAACGCCATCCCGCACACGATTTCACCCCCGCGCGATTGTCTCAGCTCCAAGAAGGGGAATGAAGTCGATATAAAAAGCCGGCACTGTGCTTTTTGTACACTTCATCGCCGATTTCTCCGGCATCCAGTACACGCAGGTAAGCGAATATAAGGATAGTTTTAAAAACACTATTTCCTTACACATTCGCAAGTTCTTACAATACGCAGACACATTCACTGAATGATTTCCGTTATCTCTCGTTTATTATAATTCAATCGATCGTTAATATATAGATATTATCTGCATTTAAAAAATTAACAACATTATTAAAATATTTTCTCCGTTTTTTCTTTGCTTCTGTTTGCTTTTAATTTCCTGATATCAAATTTCTATGCTGTATGAATGAAAGTCAAAGTTCTTTTAACGACATTTTATTTGCATGCATTTACTCTAAATCTGAATCAATGGATAATCACTGATATCAGTGCCAAGTATGCCACTGGTAATCAGTGAATTAAATGTGAGATCTCTAACCTAGCTAATCTTTATTATGTGATCTAACTAACTGTGTTTTAGTACTTAAATTCAATGAATATAGTATTGGAAGATTGAAATTAACATGCAAATATCAGTATTTTAGTTATATAATTCTTAAACGTTCTTTCTTTTTTAGTTGAACTTCACTGATTATCAGTGTCAAGTATGTCACTGGATAATTAGTGACTATCCACTGATTCAGATTTAGAGAGTATATTTTATTATTTTATTCTTAATAAAATTTTCGTGTTTTTATTATTTTTAATAACTGTGATGATGTGTATATTATACGTGTTTTCTATAATAAAGGCGTATTTATAGTGTTACTTTTCCTTCAAAAGTGATACAGTTAACTTAAAAAATTAAGAAAAGAAGAGAAACTATTTTTCAACTTGACAGAAAATTATCGATTAATCAAATAATATCGGAAAAAGAATGTATTCTTAATATGATCACAAATGTTATTTTTGTCATTTTTGTTTCGAAACCTTTAAAAAAAGTATCTTTTTTGTGACTTTAATAATTTTTTATAAGTTAAGTTAATTTGCTTTTGATGATTGATAGAGTGATGCTCATACTTAACTCATTCATAATAATAACAAACAAATCACATCTTTAAGTCATTATGTCACTTTTGAAATAAAGGAACGATATTTCTAAAATTCTGTTGTGATTAGTATTATCCTTAAAGTGTAAATCTATAATTATTAATTAACTCTTCGTGGTCACATGTTAAAACACGTTTTTTGCGCAAATGCATACTAACGGTCCGATTAAAAAGCTAAGCATCTCTATCGATAGTTGAAGCTTCAAACCTTCGATCGATGACAGGTACGCACCCTTCCGATGCCAGGAAGTTCATCTGTCACTTAGCGTGAAAGATGATGCTCGGGTCATTTTAACCCCGAATAAAAAACCACGAAGGATTAAATAAACTAATTAAAATTAATAGATTCTAGAAAATAGAAACCAAATAATTCGATTTATATATTATATTTATTGGGAATATTTATTTCAGTTTCATGAATTTAACTCAAATAAGACAAAAATGAAGAATACGTTATAATGCAACTACCGTTATTGATCATTGCTATTCAAAAAATAAATATGTTCAGTGATTAATAATCTATTTATATCTTTGACAACAATTTGCAATAAAATAAAAAAAAATAATAAATATGATTACAGATATGAATCTGACTCTTGCACTGTCCTGCATGATCGCAGTCATGTGGTTATTCTGCGGAAGATGTAAAGCAGCCCCTGGATTAATCACTGGCATCCATCGCAATTTAGGAAAGCATCCACATATTCGCGGGTAATTGCTGTACTATATATAAACTTACAAATCAAACTGGAGAATTAAACAATAAAATGAGATATACACGTCGATGTAACTTGGCACATGTTAAAGAATTACTAAAATTGGGCATGAATGATATTCTGGCTATATATCGCATGTTTTGTCGCAGATATGCTGTAGAAGGCCTCGTGAAGGACCTCATAGAAGATCTTGTCGGCGAGGACGAGGATAATCTACAACTCAGCAAGCGCCAACAGCTAGACGATTACGGTCACATGAGATTCGGCAAGCGGTCCAACGGAGACGATGAAGAGTATGGGCATTCGCGACTTGGCAGAAATATCGAGTAAAACACCATCATGCCGGGTTTCTCTACATCGTAGATAGTGATCGTTCACACTCGTGTGCTAGATGTAGATAGAATATATTTTACATTGCAGCTATTACGATCGTGTCACGTTATTTTACCTTCTCCAGTTTCTTCATCTTCGATCTTCATACCGTGAATTTAATCTGTGCTTTTCAAAAGTACGCTGGCAATTTCATTATCTCAAATTTATAATTTTATAATTTTACCATATTTACTTACAATATTACAACACAACGACGCTTTTATTAATTGCGGAGATGAAATTTTATAAACTGTCTTGGAAAAAATTAAATAGATATTATTTAAAAAATCACAAATTTTAACCGATTCAACTTCTTTTGTGCGTTAAAATATACTGGAACTGATATATGACGAAGTGCAAAAATAAAATCAGCTCCTAATGGCCAAAAAATGTTCTGTTAATTCTTACGTACCTTATTAAAATGAATAAAGGGATAATCATTACATTTATTCTGCATATTATTCTCATTATCCCTAATTTATTCAAGATATTCTAGCTTAGATTTTTATCTAACGATTTAAATAATTGTGTAATAAATAATGTCTTCTTTCATTTTAGTGTTTGCATAAATCTATTTCATAAGACAAAAGTTTTATATATTTTTATATGAAATTTTTTAGTCACTAATAGATTTTTGCTGGTGTTCACTATTTGTTAAAATTTCATACAGTTTCCTTCTTTGCATTTTCAATTCTGCTATTCTTTGATGAAGATCCATATTATCATCTAAAAATGTGTGGTACCCCCAACGATTTTCTAACTCCTGAAGATTATAGCCAATGGTACGTCGATTTAATAACCACGGCTCAGGTAATGGTGGTGATGGTGGTGGTTTTGGTTTCAGAGGATAAGGCGACCGATAATCACTGCTCGTAGTGGTGTGATAATTCATTTGACAACCGACCGTGGGATCCAAAAGAATATCTGTCAATTTTAATATTTTTTCCTCGTAATCCTTCCTAAAAAAAATGTTGAATTATGAGTATGTATTAAAACTTGATAAAAGAAATTAGTTGTGTTAGCTACAAATTAGCTAAAACTATAATTATTCCTAATTTTTTGAAAATAAATATATATTGTATTGTGTGAAAAATTCTTTATTAAATAAATTTTTATAACTTATATTTATATAATAATAATCTTATAATTAATATTAGTAATATAAGTAATATTAAGTTACATTGATATTAAAATATAATTTATATTAAATTATATTACAGAATAATATTATATTATAAAGAGGAAGGGTAACATTTTTGCAGTCTTTTACTCCTTATATTAAAAAGATAAAAAACAATAGAAAATTTTAGATTAATTATTCTTAATTTCAAAGATAAAAGTTTTATTGTTATAAAATAAATTTTTTAAGTATATGTATATAAAATTTATCTGTGATATTTTTGGAAATATAGACATAAGAAATACATACTCCGCTGAAGCGAGTGATTGCATTGTGAGCAAACTACGTCGTGGACAAGCAACAGGCTTATATTCGTCTTTTAATTTAATTTGCGACAACATAGCAGATGTCTCTGAAATTCCAGTAACTTCGTTTTCCGGACCAAGTCTTCGATATGAGGATTTGTGAAGATTCCCATCTGGTGGAAATATATCCACGTTATCTCTAGGCTCCGACAAAGTTTTCATTTGCCTGTTAATTAGTTCAAGTAGAAAACACTGAGAAATTTGAATTTTATTTAAATGCAATTTTTTATATTATTATTTAAATTAAATTTACTTAAATATTAAATATTTGGTACATAATATTAGATATAACATAAATATAATTCAAACATACAGTTTATCCGCTTAAAAAACGTTTAGCTGAAATGTTTTTATGGTATATATAAAGATTAAATTAACATTATTAACGTTAAACATAGGTGCATTATCAAGCCGTTAAAATGTTTTGTATAAAGATAGTATTTTAAAGTAGTAAAAAAAACACGTTTAAAAAAAATGTTATAAACATCGTATAAATATTTTTATAACATTTATTAAATATAGTTTAAAGAGGCAAATTAAATTTTTAAATTTATTTTAAATTTTATCATACGATTTTTAACGTTTATAAAAGGTATTTTAAACGTGACTGTGTTGCTTGGGATTATAGTATTAGAAAGTATCACAATATATTTTATTACAGTACTTTATCATTACTATTTACTATAACATTATGATATTAAATTAATTAGTTAATACAATTATATTAGTTAATATTGTAATAATATGCTATAAAATCGTTTATTAATATAAATTAATATTAGTATAATTAATATAAATTATAATAATATCAATTTGTTGTGTGTTTCTAAAAAATTTAAATAATACTTCCATATACAATTTAACATATGAATAATGAATTAAAGATAAGAACTAAAAGTATTAAAAAAAAAACATTTCTTACTATGGAAACATAATTATCACTTCATTCTTAATTAATTAACGGTAGTAAAAAGTATATATATATGCATTGTATACATTGCATATATTATATGTATACTCACTTTTCTATTTTTTCTGACAATAAAGATTTATCTTAATGCAAAGCAATATTTTTTAATTAATAATTATCATCAAGCTAATTAATTCAAATATTACATAATTACTCTATGTCAAATAACAATACATAAAACGTGAACATTCTTGTAAGGTGTGAAATAAAGTACCACGTTGCTATGATTAACAACGTATGGTTTTCTCCACGGTAACTATTGAAAATAAATATATATTGTATTGTGTGAAAAATTCTTTATTAAATAAATTTTTATAACTTATATTTATATAATAATAATCTTATAATTAATATTAGTAATATAAGTAATATTAAGTTACATTGATATTAAAATATAATTTATATTAAATTATATTACAGAATAATATTATATTATAAAGAGGAAGGGTAACATTTTTGCAGTCTTTTACTCCTTATATTAAAAAGATAAAAAACAATAGAAAATTTTAGATTAATTATTCTTAATTTCAAAGATAAAAGTTTTATTGTTATAAAATAAATTTTTTAAGTATATGTATATAAAATTTATCTCTGATATTTTTGGAAATATAGACATAAGAAATACATACTCCGCTGAAGCGAGTGATTGCATTGTGAGCAAACTACGTCGTGGACAAGCAACAGGCTTATATTCGTCTTTTAATTTAATTTGCGACAACATAGCAGATGTCTCTGAAATTCCAGTAACTTCGTTTTCCGGACCAAGTCTTCGATATGAGGATTTGTGAAGATTCCCATCTGGTGGAAATATATCCACGTTATCTCTAGGCTCCGACAAAGTTTTCATTTGCCTGTTAATTAGTTCAAGTAGAAAACACTGAGAAATTTGAATTTTATTTAAATGCAATTTTTTATATTATTATTTAAATTAAATTTACTTAAATATTAAATATTTGGTACATAATATTAGATATAACATAAATATAATTCAAACATACAGTTTATCCGCTTAAAAAACGTTTAGCTGAAATGTTTTTATGGTATATATAAAGATTAAATTAACATTATTAACGTTAAACATAGGTGCATTATCAAGCCGTTAAAATGTTTTGTATAAAGATAGTATTTTAAAGTAGTAAAAAAAACACGTTTAAAAAAAATGTTATAAACATCGTATAAATATTTTTATAACATTTATTAAATATAGTTTAAAGAGGCAAATTAAATTTTTAAATTTATTTTAAATTTTATCATACGATTTTTAACGTTTATAAAAGGTATTTTAAACGTGACTGTGTTGCTTGGGATTATAGTATTAGAAAGTATCACAATATATTTTATTACAGTACTTTATCATTACTATTTACTATAACATTATGATATTAAATTAATTAGTTAATACAATTATATTAGTTAATATTGTAATAATATGCTATAAAATCGTTTATTAATATAAATTAATATTAGTATAATTAATATAAATTATAATAATATCAATTTGTTGTGTGTTTCTAAAAAATTTAAATAATACTTCCATATACAATTTAACATATGAATAATGAATTAAAGATAAGAACTAAAAGTATTAAAAAAAAAACATTTCTTACTATGGAAACATAATTATCACTTCATTCTTAATTAATTAACGGTAGTAAAAAGTATATATATATGCATTGTATACATTGCATATATTATATGTATACTCACTTTTCTATTTTTTCTGACAATAAAGATTTATCTTAATGCAAAGCAATATTTTTTAATTAATAATTATCATCAAGCTAATTAATTCAAATATTACATAATTACTCTATGTCAAATAACAATACATAAAACGTGAACATTCTTGTAAGGTGTGAAATAAAGTACCACGTTGCTATGATTAACAACGTATGGTTTTCTCCACGGTAACTACTCCCCCACGTTACCTTATGCATATAAATGCGTGTGTAATAAGCTTCCATATATACAATTTTATCGTGATTTATCCATGTAAATAATATGCATATCATTATTTAAAAAATTATTTTATTGTAATAGATTTCAGTAAAAAAAAAAATGAATTCGCGCATATAAAAGTTTTTTTTACAGAAAAATAAATGAATCGTTAAGAGAATTAATTAGAATTTAATTATAAAGTTAAAAGATTTATATAAAGAAAAATAGAAAGTTAAGAAAATTTTTTTGTAATATAAGAAAGAATTAAGTATATATATGAAAAAATAAAAAATATTTTGCAATAAACATTAAATAATGTTAATATTTAATATAACATTTATATTGTTTAATATTAAACACCTTAAATAAAATTTTAGTTAAATATCTTTTAAATCTTAAATAAAATTTTAAATATAATCTAATTAAAAGTAAATAAAAAAGTCATATATTATCTCTAAAGTATTAACAGATGTTTTAATTAATGAATATTTGTTGCATTATTAGGTTTATTCTAATAAATAAAAATAGATTGCAGTACTAACCAATCATGAATTTTAACTTTATCACTATACATTGCTGGAACATGAAATACAATAGGTCCAATATTTTCATCTTCATTATTATAAGATGAAGTAGACTGTAATTAACAAAAGAAATATGTAAAAAATTCTATACAAAAAAATCATCAAAACTATTAAATTTTAATAACTACTTATATTTTATTTCTTATATTTTAGTAGTATTTATATTGTATGTACACGTTTTTTTACAGATTGAAAATAAAATATTTTTCCATATTCATATTTATTTCTATTCATTATGTTTTTATAATAATACATATTTTTTAAATAAAAATACGTATTTTTTAAATAAAATATTTGTTAAAAAAATATATATATATGTGGCACAATAAAATTATATGGTAATAAATATTTTAAGTTTTTTAAATATTATGTTTTATATTTAAAAAACATATAATTTATATCTAAAACACACATATGTAAGTTAATATAGTCTTACGGTTATTTTCTCCTTTTTCAGCATTTTGTGTTTTATATGTATAGATGTGTTTTATATATGTATAAATATATTTTCTCTTCATAAATTAAACGTAGAAAACGGTTTATCAGTCGGTACTCATTAAATAACTTCTTTATTAAATATCTACAAAAATAACATAATAATTCAACAACTTACTTTTTATTACGTCATTTTATATCACGTGAATATAGTATTATTTGTGATGATTATTTATGTATTGAATGCATCCATTATCATTAATTGTATAATATATAAATAATAACATGGAATACAACGTGACAAAAGAATTAGATATGCAAGCATTGCAGGAAGAAATTTTACGTAAGTGTAGAAAAAAAACGGAATCTTTAATTCTTCCTGATGAAATGGAAAACAATAAAAAACATAAAGAAGAAGATTTATATGAGGAAGATATAACCTCGATAGAAACTGAAAGAACTACGAACGAAGAATTACCATTCGAAGATATATTGGCTGAAAAACGCCGTAAATATACGACTAAACAAGAGTTTATCTATTCATTGTACAACAACATACTTCCAGCTTTTGTAGCCGAGTATATTTTATATAATGCAATATAATACAACTAAAAACTATTATTACATTATTAATTCATTTTGGTCAATACAGATGGGACGGATATTTTTTGCGAAAGAAACGGTTTGCAAAAAGATTTAGTCAGGACGATGTTGAAACTATAGAGAAAAATAAAGAAATCGATGATTACAACAAAAATGATGATTCGTTCATAGAAAAACAAGAGGAAAAGGATAAGATAAAAATAACCGTTCCATCATGGAAGATTTCACTGCCGGATGAATTTGCAAACATAAAGTTTTACAACAATAATTCTTATTGCGGTCGTATTAGCAAGAAAATGATGGAAGGTGAAGGAACCTATACATGGCATAATGGCGTTCAATATAAGGTATTGTTAAATATACTTGGATCATAATTAAAACACAACATGAATAAAAACAAGAAAACTTATAATTTGTATTCAAAATACTCTTATAACGATGTTAGCGTGCATTTAGAATACAGTTTATATTATATATACTAAATATTATATATTAAAAAAAAATTTTAGAAATAAAAGAACACATCTATCTCATTGAATAGAAGCGTGTTCTAAATACGGAATTATATGTATAATTAATAGATAAATATATCATAACACACACGCACACATATAATAGAATATATATTTAATTTAATTATAATATTTTTAAATATGTCGACATGCGGATTTCAAAATTAATTCAATTATTAAGAAATATAATTTCTTGCTCTCTATGATAGTATATTTGAATTAGCAAGAATCAATCTGATTAAATACGAAAATACATTCAGTCAAAGTAGGATCTTGTGCTTAAATATTTTCTTGTATGAATTTATATACATATCTGATTCTGCATATTGCGAAATCTTTTTCGGTCTTGAAACGCCATGAGCAGAATCAGAGTAATAATGTCACTTTATTAAACTGACAAGTAATTTAATAATTTTTGATGCTAATAAGTATCTAGTAAAAATATTCTTTATTTGATATTAATAATCATCTGAAAATTAAACTGTTATTAATTTTAGCAAGAATAAATTTAAAAAATTATACAGGGCCAATTCGAACAAAATAAAATTCAGGGGAAAGGTCTCCTGAAGTGGAGCAATAATTGTTGGTATGAAGGCGACTTTGTAGATGGTCTTCGACATGGCAAAGGCATCCTGGTGGACAGAGCAAACAATCGTATATACGTTGGTCAGTGGTGTATGGGCCACATGTGTGGAAAGGGGTACAATGTTGAGGCATAAATATTTATCACATGATAATATTTAAGGATGTTTTTATACACTGCCGTTGAAAAGTTTCCGAACGTTGAACTTAAAATTCATTAAAAGCATAATATTCAGATCACCGTGACTCAGTAAACAATCATCGCAGACAAAAAAATAAAAAAGCGTTTTAAAGCTTGAAACTTATACGTTAGCATGCTTTTGACCGCTTTTCAAAAAAATTTTATCTTTACAGTTCTATATCTTAACAAATATCACGTTGTTGTATTTCTTAAAATTACGTACATTTAACAGTGCGCAGTTTGATAAAGTTTTTTTTTTTTTTTCAAAAAGTTCAATATTTTTGAAAAACAGTACAAAAATTTACCTCCAAAATGCTTTTTTAAAAATTTTCTTATAATTTTTCTTGACTGAATTACGCAACATTGAAGCTAAACCTGCATTTGTTAAATAACTAATGATGAAATTTGGTAAAAAATCATCACAAAAACTTTTTATCTTCTCAATTCTGTAGAATCAAATTTAAAAACAATCAGAAGCTTGTTAAAGTATAAACTTCGAGCTTCAAAATGCTTCTTTAATTTTTTACGATGGTATTTCACCGAATTTTAATGTTGGTTGTGAGCTATGCACGTTTAACTTCAATGACACGTAATTCAGTAAAAAAAATCATAAGAAAATTTTTAAAAAAGCATTTTGGAGGTAAATTTTTGTACTGATGTTTTTTTTAAAAATATTGAACTTTTCGAAAAAAAACTTTATCAAACTGCGCATTGTTAAATGTATGTAATTTTAAAAAATTATATGATATTTGTTAAGATACAAAACTGTAAAGACAAATTTTTTTTGAAAAGCGGTCAAAAGCATGCTAAAGTATAAGTTTCAAGTTTTAAAATGCTTCTTTATTTTTTGTCTGCGATGATTTTTTACCGAGTTACGGTGACTTGAATATTATGCAATTTTAAGTTCTATATCCGGAAACTTTTCGACGGCAGCGTACATATTTTCAAAACGATGACAAAATTATGAAAAAATTACAAATTATTCTAAATCACGTTTAAAAATAATACGACAAATTTGGTGACGGTTTACTATTTGGTAGTAAGTTGTTTTAATAAATAATAGTATTTTTTTAATCTGTACTCTAATAAAAATATATGGAAATGTATTATAAAATAAATGATAAAAATTTCAATTTTTTAATATAAGTACATTATGTATTCAAGATTATTTATGTAGAGTTACATTGCAATGCATGAACTAGTTGTCCAATATAAAATTAACAAAATATTTATTTGTTCTATACAGGGTGACCCATTTTAACAACCCACGTAACTGCACCTTAAGTGTTCAGCAAACGAGAATGGATTGAAATGGATTGAAATGGATTTAGATTTTCAGAAATATAGATTCACGGATGTTAAAATGAATGCTTTTCAATCCTGAATGCATTTTTATTCATTTATAATATCTCTATGCCTTTCAATCTAAAAACAATATCAGTTTTTTCTGTGCATTGTGAATTGCATCTAATTTAATCTAATTGAATCCAATTGAATCGAATTAAATCCAAAAAAAAGTATTCGCTATTTAAAATACGCATTCGGATAGAAAAAAATTTCAATCCATTTTAATCCATTCTCGTTTACTGGGTACTTATATAATACATATAATGTGATTAATTAATCAAAATATTTGGCAATATAAATGACTTTAAATTTATTTCAATAAGTTTATAATCTGTAAACAGATTACATTTTGCTATTTCAGAGCTATCTCAGAAATATTGCAGACATTTCGAAATTTTTATGAAATGTTTGACTTTTTAGTTGAAATATTTCTAAGATATTTCTGAAACTTTCAGTTCTGTATGAGTAGGAACTATGATAGGAGCATGTTGAAGCATGTTGGAGCATGCGACACGAACAAACCTTTAAGTTTTCATCGAGGGTTGGAGAATCGGGTCAGAGTCGGGTTAGAGTTTGACTCCTGCACCGGACGTGGAAAAGCTTACCGCGCGGCAAAATGCGACCAATAAACATATTAGGAGCTGTTTGGCTTATTGGCTACCGCGTCACATTTTGCCGCGCGGCAAGCATTTCCGCGTCCAGTATGCAGGAACCTTTTGAAATCAGGTGAAAATTACAATAGTGAGCAAATTCACTAGTTATTGACCAACTAAATTATGAGAATTCTAGTGAATTTGCTCACTTTTGTAATTTTTATCT
>NW_017256127.1:1086807-1113714 GCF_001594055.1 Mycetomoellerius zeteki
ATATAATCTCTATAGAATACTCCTGTAATATTAAAAAAATATTTATGATATTTTCGAAATATTATAATAACATTATTTTAATTTTTTTTTAATAATATTCATGTAACATTCTAGGAACATTTTGCGCTTATAGGGTTAGTCCATGACTAAATCCATAGAAAACCCAGAGGATCGATTCTGTATCTTGAAACGAGGTAAAAATTACAAAAGTGAGCGAATTTACTAGAATACTGATAATTTCATTGGTCAACACCTAGTAAATTTGCTCACTTTTATAATTTTCACGTTATTTGAAGATATAGAATCGACTCCCTGATCAGACATTTGGCTAATTTTCAAATTATCGGACAAGCGCGATACTGAACCAATGAACGCTCTGCCGCTGCCCATAGTTGGTGAACGGTGATTGGCGAACAGGCAAGCCAATGGTGCCAATCGGATCCGCTTGTACTCGGCTGTGCTAGCAGAAAGATTTCAATATCGACGCGTATCGTATGGTGTGTTCGACGTTCTCACCGCAATTGTATCGTATAGTTTGCACAGTTTGTGAGAGCAAGTGGCGTTTATCCGCGAAAGAGATCGCCTTTCGCAGCTAAAGAAATACGGCTTTTCGGCAACGTTTACTCGAACGAGAAACGATGTCGGACGCGATGGTGGATGAACGGTAACTATCGTAAACACTCGTCGATAATTAACGTGAAACGATCTGACATCTATCCCTCTCGGAATTCGCGACGTTACTTCGATTGAGTAAAGTCACTTTGGTCGTCCTGAAAGATATTTTCCGATTACGTTTTATCGATTCGTTTTTTAGTCTATATTTAATGTGCATCTTCTAATTTGTTCTGATTTGGTTCATATATTTCGTTTTGTCAATATGCCGCATAGACTCCACCATTAACACAATTCTATTTTTATTGCCATCCTTTTGTTAATTATTTTCATAATATTTACTTTATTTAAATGATATTACAGAACGTATATTTTCGTGTTGTATATGAGAAAAAGGAAGATGGAAATATCTCAATTTTTTATTGATCTAAATAAAGATGTAAATTATTAAATGAATATGCCTGTACAAATCTAAAGTAGCATAGTGCTTTATTTCTATACATCTTGTAATAGATTTATTTGATCAATAATTTTGATTTTAAATAAAAGGTTTAATTGTTTTAAATTTAGGCTATATTTAAATGTCATTGTTTTAATATTTATGATTTTTGCAGAGTGACTGATGAGATTGAAGCACTGAAAGCAATCCTATTGGATAATGAACTCAACATCAAGGAAAATGATAGGTATTATGTATACATAGAATATCTCAGAATTTATTTACATACACATGGAATATTATGATTCTCTAATAACATAATTTTCTATGTCAAAAAGTAAAAGGAAAAAAATATTTGGATACACTTTTGCCAGAGGAAAAGTTAATTCTTCTGGCCCAGAGAATTGTACCGTGTATTCCATGAACGTGAATTCTGAATGTTTTATACATATTGAAAAGTAATGAAAATGGGGATAAGATTGTATGTGCATGTAGACGTACGTAAAATATGATTGGATAATTTTCTTTATGCATATGTCTATGTAGCAAGTTTGTGTGGATATACCCTAAGGGCCATCACATACAAAATGACATAAGCTGCATAACCATAGCGTAAAGCCGCTGGACCAACAAGCATCTGACATAAAAACCATATCGATTTACATAAGATGCCTTAAACTGCGCGCTGAAATGATTTTTCGGTTTTGGAACACAAACTCTACTAAACTTCCACGTTAATATCATGAATTAAATTGACTAGCAATTTAACAATTCAATGCTTTTTCGCATCTTAGAACGATCTTAATAATGCTGAATGACATATTAAAATCTGTAAATAATTAATTTTTATTGCGAACAATATTATCTCGGCCAGAAGTTAAACCAGATCTCTAACATTCCGTGCGAACGTCCTAAGCCTTTAGACTACTGAGACCTTAGTAATATTCTTCGCAAAGAATTAATTATTTACAATTTTTAATATGTCATTCAACATTATTAAGATCGTTCTAAAATGCGTAAGAGCATTGAATTGTTAAATTAGTCATTCAACTTGTGCACGAGGACGATTATTGTAAGTTCGCGTTTGGCTATTTCATTTTCGACGCCCTTGAGTTATAATGCGTTGAGCTCATAATGAATATGCCTATGAATATAGATTTTAAAAAATTAGATTGCCATTGACAAAAATGAAGTTGATCTTCAATTGACCTTGATATTTCCACCCATGGTCAAATTTTGTTAATCAAAATATGTCTCCCTCGACATCACATAACATCATAATAACAGGATTTCAATATCTTGCATAATTCCGGAGAAATTCAAGTGCGTTGATTAAATGGGACATCCTGTATATATAAACATATATATATATATATATATATTCACAGGATAACAGGGTCGGCAAAAACCCAGTTTTTTTCCAGAAAAACCCAAATTTTGTGGTTTATGGGTTTTTATTCTAGGAATCTAGTAGCAGTTATCTATTGTTTTAAAAGCGTAGTATCTGTTCGACAAAAATATAATCTTAAAAAGTCGTCCAACAGATACTACCAGGATTTAGGACCAGCATTTCATTAATATCATTTATGTTAAGCAATCATTGCAACAAGTAAATAAAGATGCAAATTATTAAATGAATATGCCTTTACAAATCTAAAGTAGCATAGTGCTTTATTCCTATACATCTTGTAATAAATTTATTTGATCAATAATTCCGATTAATTTATAGATAAAAAACTAGTTTAATTCTTAATGTATGTTTTAATAAACTAGTGTATTTTTAAAGATCTAATAAACATTGCTCATGTTTTTTGACCTTTCTAACTAATTTTTGCTTAGCAATCTCGAGCTAGATATTTTACACATTTGTGTTACACATAAGTTAATAATATTTAACAGTAAATAGACATAAATAAAGTTGCATTTCTTTTCTTGTTAGGTATCTAAACCGATTTTGTAAGCTTGCCATACTTATTTTTTTTTTACAGAGTTAAGAATTTACATTAATTTATATTTCTTCGTATTCATTGAAATCCTGATTATTAAATTGGTATATGAGGGATAACATTAGCAACTAAAATTAATTTGATAGGTATCTTATCTCGAATGTACTATTAATCCCATCATATGGCAGAATCAGCGTACAATGTGTTAATTATAATTTTGCTACACTAAATATAAAAGAAATTATCATACTTTATTAGCTACATAACTATAATTTTATTCAACATATACATTGTTAGCTAGATAATTATAATTTTATTCAGTTAGATAATTATAATTATATTCTTTTTTGATATATTCTTATATAATTAATTATGTCTATTTAGAGGAGAGCCAGAATATATCGAAACGATACTATTTCCATCAACCGGCGAGGACTCACAATCGCAATATGTTTGTGTCACACTGATTGTACGATTACCCTCGGGTTATCCCGATATTTCGCCGACTATCAATTTAAGAAACCCAAGAGGATTGGATGAGGATACGGTAAAGCTGATGCAATCCGATGCTGAAGCCAAATGTAAGGATTTCATAGGTCAGCCAGTCATGTTTGAATTAATCGAGGTAAGAAGTTATTCTATCAGTTTCGTTTTTAAAATAATTTTCCTCTCTTTACAATCACTTTGCAGAAAAATAACAATAGATCTATTCTCTTAATATTTCGATAATTTCCATAATTTATGTATTAATTTATTTTTTCATGAAATGGATTATCATCTTATACTACAATAAATTCATACTCATACATTTTTTTAATATACTAGTACAATTCTTATTTCAATATTCAAATTGTAAGAACATAAAAAATATATAAGTTGTGTGTGTGTGTATATATACATATATATATATATACACATGTATATGTTCTTATCTGTTAAAATATTGACAGAATAATTGCAATGTTAATATCAAATGTAGATATGTATTTCTTAGAAAAAATTTACCAAAATTAAATAGGTATGTAGAGACATATAGAGTCATTAATCTTGTTAGTTACAATTTAAAACTATTTATACTATTAAAATTCAGTAATTATATATAATTAAGAGTAATTTAATTCACAATAAATTATATTAGATCTTCGATTATATATAATTTGTATCTCACTCATTTCACAATTTACAATTTAGTATATTCATAATTTTTTTAAATAACTTTTTAACTTATTTTTGCAATCAAATAAAACACGATACAGTAAAAAATATGTTCCTCTCTAATTTAGAAGAAAATATAAGCATACAAATATATAATTCTTTGTTTTTATTTTTATATAAAAATTAAAGCAAAAATTACCATTTATAGACAGATAATAATTATTTCAAAAAATATTAGATGTAATGATAAGTATATAGTCAGAATAATAGTAATTTTAATTAGTATAATAGTAGTAATAATACATAATAATGATGATAATAATAATTTTAATTTATATAATGATAATATACATAATGATAATCGTAATAATCCAGTTAATACGAGAACATCTGACAAGAAGTAATCTTCCTACCGATCAATGCGCCGTATGCTTGTACGGTTTTCGAGAAGGAGATGAATTTACGAAAACAGAATGCTATCATTATTTTCATTCGCACTGTTTGGCGGCACATGTCGCCGCTGCCGAGAGATATTACAGGGAAGAGCAAGAGAAATTACCGCAATGGCAACAAGATACTACAAATAAGTTCCAAGTGCGTTTCCGTTACAGATAAAATATTACTAAAAAGTGCTTAAGCATTTCTTTTCAATGTTATTGTAACGTTTGCTAATGTTCATCTTTCATTCTGTATCTGTATTTATATTTATTCATTAATGTTTATTTTGTTAGGCTATATGTCCCGTTTGTCGGGAATCGATCAATTGCGACGTTGAGAGCCTGTGGTCAGCACCGCCGCCGATTGACGTCGAGGCTGCCACCGATTTCTCTGTCACCGCCGAATTGAGGGAACTGCAAAAGCACATGGCTGCTCTGTATCTGCGGCAGCAACAGCGGGGCGGTATAATCGATCTAGAGGCTGAAGGCGTGAAGATGTTAGTGAGGACGGAGGATGATCCCGCCGCTGCTGCAGAAGAAGTCAGCCCACCTGGTACAAGTTTGAATGCATATTCGAATACCACCACCATGCAATCGGTTACGCAAGTGGTAAGTAATCAGTTGTCTCAATGATTGCGATACAATGCATTCTACGATGAAGGTTTTTATTATTTTAACAGAATATATAAAACTTATAATAAATTCTGTTAAAATCTTGAAAAATAAAGGAAAATGATTAAGCGTTACAATAATGATTTTGAAATGATCTATTATTCTAATGTTTCTCTAATTATTGATATTTTTGTTTAATGCTGTCTTATTTTTTTCCAAGAATTCTAAAATATCTGCAGTATTAAAATTAAATTTAATTCAAATTAAATTTAATTTAAATTGTACATCAATCAGATTAAACAAATATTATAATATTATATACAACATTTGATAGAATGACACAGGATATTTTTCTTATCAAAGCTTTAAAAAATAGATTAATTTTAAATATAATTAACAAAGTTTCTACCAGGAATTATTATCAACAATCATCTTACTTAATCTGGTAATAATTACATTTCTTATTGTTCAATTCTAATTTTGCATTGACTCTTCAACTAACTGAAATGAGCATTTTCGATTTTTGTTGTAGCAGCACTCTAAGCAGTCGACGCACCAGTCGCAGAACCATCACTCACAGTATCAATCACGTCAGATGCAGCACAATCACGGCCACAATAATCATAATCATGGCCATCGACATCGGGGTCGCGGTCGAGCTCATTACCGACGCCACTTTGACAAAGTCAGGCAGACGGAATCTACTCCCAGATGACAATGGGCTGGTGATAAGTTCATCGCCCAAATCTGGTCTGGTCTCCTCTTCGCTCTTTCGCTAAGTGTATACAATATTCTATTTAGCATTAGTAGCATAATCGTCTGTGTAATATATGCTGGCTGTTTGTCCTCCTCGAATAGTCTCATTGCGATAATAAACTTATAGGTGTCGTTGTTCGACAACAAGATTTCCATCGTCATTACAATGACAGTGGAATGCGTCGCGATTTCCTGTCTGGACTGTCTACGTAGATCGAAGCCATGGTGCTCTTTCTTCGAACAATTCGTAATCGTACAAAATAGTTGATATCGTTTTGCTTTAGTTCCTTCTTCTTTACTATTTAATTCACGCGGAATTTCGTGACATTCAACCCATTGGTTCTCTTCGTCTTTCACAAAATATAACAAAAATGAACCATGTTCCATATTCTAAAGAAAAAAATTGGCAAAAATTGCAAAAATAAATTTTTTCACGATATTTAAAAAATTTATTTATAAAATAAAAAAAATTATACATTTTTATTTATACGTAGTGGATTATTATAATGGGTTAAAAGATTTGAACCTTATATTTAAATTAATTTTGAAGCTTGTATTTATTATGTATTAAATTCTATTTTATTCTATTATTATATATTAAAAATAGTTAAAAATAGTATTAAAATTTTAAATAAAATAAAATTAGTTGTTTTTTTTATTGAAGAAATACCTAGTAATTTCTAAGCATAATAAAAAATGACTATTTATTTTGTTTTAATACTATTGCTTTCAAAAATGGCCTATTTATTTTTGTCTTAGGGATATATCTAAATTATCTAAAAATATATCTTACTGAGGAATATATAATAATAGAAGATTATATAATAATACAAGAATTAAAGTAAAAGACATACGAATAAATAAATGTATGTATAATGTATGTAAAAAATCAATTTACATTTAATATATCTATTCTTTTGTTATAATTGCATTAGATCTAGAATTACTAAATAAAAGAATAAAAAATACTTATCCTTGAAATACTTTAGCATATGTCAGCAAATATTTTCATATAAAATATATACAAATAAAAATTTTACACATATGCACATGCATATATTTACATAAATATTTTAAAGCGATACAACTTTGAAAGACAAAGAGAACCAATGATTCACGTAATGATATAATTATCTTCATATTCACTGCCGTGAGTACGGAAAGGTCGCAGATTTATCTTCGATAATTATCTGTTTTTGATTTTATCATCTCTGCCGATTACATATGCACATGGATGCTTCTCACCGCACATTAGACGTTACATATGGATTATCTTAATCTTCTTTTGCACTAACGGGATATAATGCATCCAGAAGGATAATCGCTCACTGAGTACTCAGTGAGCTTTTGCATCTGATTGTCATATTCCATTAGATAAAATTATAGACCAAACAGGTACAAGAGCTCACTGAGTGCTCAGTGAGCGGTTGTGCATCTGGATGCACTTAATAGCTGCGTTTAGCGGACTGAACAGTGGGTGAGCACTCGCTGTTATTGGTGTATTCTTTTAGATCATCCAATCAGCATTTTAGATCTGGAAGAATACATCAATAGCAGCGAGCGCTCAACTATTGAATCCGCTGAAAAAACGCAGCCATTCTTCATATTTAAGAAAATGAAGTGTAAAATAATCACATGTAATGCTAAGTGAGAATGCTTACGAGAGGTAGTCATTTTTATATAGAAAGTTTCAGATCTAGCAAGCAAATATTTTAGAAACAAATTTTCTTTGACAAATTTATAATTTTTATGATACAAATTTCCAGAAATATCGATAAATTATCTTGAAATGAAAAGAAAGATCGAAACGAAGATAATATTAAAATATTGATCTTGAAATAAAAGGTGTTTCTGTGCACAGAAAATAAATTTCGCAAACATAAATTCACTTATCAATTGCTAACGTAATTTTATTTTTCATGTTTTTTGGATCTTTTATTTAAAAAAATATAAATAATATTATAATATAAATTATTAAAATGGCTCAATCAGAATAAATCAATAATTAAAAAAAGGGCTACGAGCGCAATGGCTCGTAGTCCTTTTTTTTAATTATTGCTAAATAATGTAAATTTGTCAAACAATTTGTAACTAAAATATTTATTGCTCGCCACAATACGACTGTATAAACATTCATTAGACTTCTCAATTTCTTAAGGATACAAAATCAGACGATAACATTGAACAATGTAACAATGCGAATAGTTCAATTCTTGGTTTCGTGCAACAGAAATAATGACGAGAAAAATTTAAGCAATCAAAAATTCCCTCTTTCTATGGAAACAAAGATATTTTATACGTTGATATAAAATTGAAATAATCAAAATTAACAGACACTATTTATTTAGCGTACGATATTGTCAAGTTATTCTAATTAGTATAATTTCGGTGAGTTTTGATTGAATCAAACTTAACGAAATATTACACCAATTTCAACTCCTATTTAACATTCTTTAGAATATTTAATTACAATTGTCAAAATGTATATGTATATAGAGTGTTCCAAATGTCGTTTTATTAAATTTATATTAATTAGAAAGGTTCCTTATTATGTTAATCAAGATTGAATTTTTGTGTCGAGGTTTATTTTCTTAAAAAAAAATGTTAACATTTGATTAAACTATACATAGATCATCATGTTTGAAAAATTATTAATAACAGAATCCATATATATATATATATATGTGTGTGTGTGTGTGTGCATGTATATACGCAAACTTTTAAGGGTCGACAAGAAAAACTATAGGAGACTTCTATTGACAACTTTCTTTATGCTGAAATTACAGCTAAAATACCGAGAAAATCGCAATTTAATTGCGATATTCGTAATCACAAAAGTCGTCTGAAAGCTCGTACAGAGGATTTTTGTTGGAAAAAGGGATAAAATAAAAATTTGTTTTAACCCTAGCTATACACACTTTTTTCTACTATTGATATACACACCTGGGACACCATTCATATTTTATTACCATAACTTCAGTAAAAATGGACATACATAGGTCGTCTAAAAAGTTTTGAGCCTCAACATGAAAATGGCATTACTCGTCAAAACAATTTTGGTACTATAGGCTGCGGTCCACTTGACGCTACAAACGCTTTGAAGCGTTTGAGAGACCAATCAGAACAAAGAATTTTACGAATTGACTAATCAAAGAATGCTTCGAAGCGTTTGTAGCGTCAAGTGGACCGCAGCCATAATCGTACATACTTTGAAAGATACCTGCGAAAATTGTAGCTACTTCCGGCGCTTAGTTGTTGTTTGACAGTCATTTGTGCCAGTCAATGTCAATGTTTTTGTAAAAATGGAAAAAATCGAATATCAGCAGTCGCCATGATAAAAATTCACGAATTGCGGTCGAATTAATTGACCATCCACCGTATTCACCAGATCTGGCCCCCAGCGACTTTTTTCTGTTTCCTAGGCTCAAAGTTTGGCTCGGAGGACAGAAATTTTCATCGAACGAGGTCATCGCATCCGTAGACGCCTATTTTGCAAAACAAGACGCTCAGTATTATTTGAATGGATTAAAGGGGTGGGAGCATCGTTGGAAAAAATGTATCGACTTAAAAGGAGACTATGTGGAAAAATAAAATTGAATTTGACTGGAAAATTATTTGTTTCTATGTTAGTCGTCTCAAAACTTTTCAGACGACCCTCTATTTCATTAAATTTTTTTTCAATCGATGGAGATTGATTAAGAAACAAATCCATAATGTGTAAAAGTCGATAGAATAAGGGCTTCGAGATATACTTATAAGTTCAAAGAAAAAGAAAAGTTTAGAAGCACGAAAAAATCTCGATTTAGCAAATTGTATTGGAGTTTCTGGGACCCCAGTGTGTATAGCTAGATTAATATCTCACTCGATCTGCTCTATAGTGCAGTTGAGGTGCAGATAATTTTATTTATTATATTGTTTTAAGAACCAAAATCTGGCTCTGTACGCGCCTTTGTAATTTCATAAAAAAAGAAGCTGAAAAGATCTCATGACGCAATATTACTTCTAAGAGATAAAATAGCATTAAGATATGTATCTGCACAATGAGTAAGAAGCAGATCATTTTATTTATTATAATACTTTTAAAAGCGAAATTGCAAAATTCTGCTTTGTAGCAAGCTTTGTAGCTCCGTAAAACATGTAAAAAAAGTTTCTTTGCAAAATATTTTTTCTATAGTACAAAATATAGAGTGATGGGAAGAAAGTTAGGGCCATAGCACATAAAAAAAACTTAAGCAATAAAACGTAAGCAGTAAGCGAATTGACCAATCACAGTAGCGTCCGTAAGGCCATAACATAAGCAGTAGCGAATCCAATATATTGATTTTCTTACTGCTTACGTCTTACTGCCTTAAGTTTTTTGTGTGCCAGGGCCCTTACTTGGGAAAGTTACTTTGTAAAAGTAACTAGTTACTTTTCAGTTACTTTTCTTTATCATTACAGAACAACATAAGTAACATTTTAGGACCAACAAAGAAAAGATTGATTTACATAATTTTTTTACATGTTATACAATTTTATTTAAAAGATAGAAAGTGTTAAGTCAGAAATACATAGAAAAATGTAAGGCAATAAGATGTAAGCAGTAAGCGAAATGGCCAATCAGTAGAAAATATAAGACAGTATAAACTTCACATTCTGTACTGTGATTAGCTGCTTTGCCTATTGCTTATATCAACGATTAAAACAGTAGTTTTCAATGCGTTAAAAAATAAGCATATTGCCAGTAAAAGGAGTAATCAAACTTATTTTCGAACATACTATTTGTCTTCAATCTAAACGAAGCTTTTGTCCGCGTACCAGTAGCAGAAGTTGCGCAACTATTCAAATTTTAACCAATCACATATATTGACAAATAAGTTTAAAATGTATTCAATAACTGTAAAAGTAACTCATATTAGTTATTAATTACTAAAAGAAATGTAACTTAAGTAAGTTATAAGTTACGTGGGCTGCGTTCCGATATTCACTGCCAACACTGAAATTCTAGTATACGTTACATGCACTATAGATTTCCAGCACTGAAAATTCTGGCAATTTGTTCTTTTTCGAAGAATTCTGAACTATTATAATTTTTATTCGGAACTAGTGCAATAAAGTGAAACAAACTATACCTGTCTCACACTCTAACATTATTGCCAATGTATACCAGTTCAGAACTTGGGGTGGAAAAAGAACAGAACTAGTTATACCTGATAAAGAGGAGCGAAATTAAGTTCAAATTATTTTAAAAAAAAGTAACTCTAACTGTAACTGAGTTACTAGTAGTAACTACAAGTTATTTCCTAATAGAGTGCATATATACATACATCTACACCGCAAATGAGATATAAATGAGTTGGCTCGTCACTCCTGTCGATCCTTAAAAGAGATAGTTAATTAATAATTTTGAAAAATTTCTGATTATATGTACATCTCGGAAGATATCTTTAAAAAATATTATACTTGCATTAGAGCGACCTTTAAAACACGCTGTATATGAATTGTGCCATTTAACAATCGTTCACTCATGAAGAAAGTATATGGCATGTATGACAATTTCCTGCAGACGTTTTGCAAATTGATACACTTTAAAGTAACGTGAATTTTTAGATCTGTCTTTTTACGTCACTCGCAATTCGAGTTTATTATCGAAATGCTTGTGATCGATAAGCATAGGCAATTGTGATAAAAAAAGAAGCGAAATATATTCATTGCATCTCAAATTTGAGAGCAGAATATGTTTCGTATTAAATACAGCTAAGAACTAAGTCTGTTATTTTAAGTTATATTCCTCTTTCGCAAAGTTCCTCGCATTCTCATTGTACTATACATATTATAATTTAATTTACATTTTTTTGCGTAAAACTGAACTTTAAGTTTAAGGAGACGAAGGCATCGTCTATTGTAGATACTCCCTTATTCTATATATGTGTATATATACACATACATATATATACATATATTAAATATTATGTCGAGAAAAAAGAAATTATTAGCAACCTTGTGCGTAAACTCTTCCACATGAATGTGATACTTACAAAAGGGTAATAGGCTAAAGAGTAAGGAAATTTTGGACGCATGAAAATTCGAGTAATTTAGATTTTTCGAAATTTGCCCGTAAAATTTTATCGTTTTTATTTAAATTAAACGTTTAATCTGCTTTGAAATTTAATTCGCCAGCTATTTTATTTTTGACATAAAAAATAAAATAGCTTTCCATTAAATTTTCCGCAAAAAAGAAATCATATTTATAGTAAATTTGTGACAATTAAAATTGAAAAAAATTAAAGCGTAGATCTTGAGATCAAATAAAATACATAAATTATTTTAGTTATTGTAATAATATCACTATAAAAAGAATACTCGAAGAAAACTAAGATAAATTATATTATTTTAAGAACTATACTCTTTCGCATCAATTGAAATGTATTTCAACTTTGCGTATGTTAAGTATAAATATGTGGCACATTAATCGTAAACGATGACTTTTCTTAAATATTAAAAATGCATGAATTTCATAACATTGAAAAGTTTTTGTTGTATTTCATTCGAGATTTATTTTCTAAACAATAGAAGCGAAAAGCACGAGTAATTATGTGTTTTAAGGGAGTAGTTTTTAAGCTTAGCTGTACACACTGGAGTCCCAGAAATCCCAGTGCAATTTGCTTAATCGAGATTTTTTTCGTGTTTCTGAACTTTCTTTTTCTTTGAACCTATACTAGATCTCGAAGCCCGTTAATTTTGTCGACTTTTACACATTATGGACTTATTCTTTTTAATCAATTTTCCATCAATTGGAAAAAAAATTAATTGAAATTTGTCCATTTTTTTACGGAAGTTACGGTAACAAACATGGATGGGGTCCCAGGGACCCGAATATGTGTGTGTGTGTATAGCTAGGATTAATATTACATGTAGCAGAAATGAGCTGTTATTTCTTAAACTTGTTTTGTTAATAACTTTTTAACGAAGGACGATCGCCACCTAAAACCTGTTGGAGATCACTCAGGGTCATGATCTTGACAACATGTCGAAGTCATCTGCGCGATATGTCTCTTAAAGCACATAATTACTAAAACATGTAATCGATATTTAATTTTAAAGGCCTTGTTCAAAATGCTGAAAAGTTTGTAGACATTTATATCTAATATTTATATATATTAGATATTTATTTCTTTTAATTACGAAATTTTATACTTTATTCATTTAAAATACAGGTATTTTTTAATTTTTAAACTGATAGCGTAATGCTGCGGAAATAAGTAAACATTCGAACAGATTTAGTTTTAAAGATTCTTGATATGTTTTAAATGTGAAAATATCATTGTCTCTGTGTGTGTATGATGGATATAATAATTAAGTTACATCCACTATCTATTTCTCTCTATTTGTAAGTATACCAAAGAATGTCGGATTATTAAAAGAGAAAAAAGGAGATGAAAAATCACACAGGGATTGACTTTATATATATATGTATAGGGAGTACCTATTTACTCCTTTCTTACGTGTTTTACGTATGTCTGTGATATTTTAGAAAGCAATGATTTTTATTTAGTTTTTATGACATCACTTTTTTAGATATAAATATCACTGTTTGCGAGCAATCCTTGACATGCCTCAAGCTCAAGAGCTTGCCGAATTATACGAGCTTCTGTACAATGCAATGCGTTTATTGCATAATTCCTCTTTAATTAAGAAAAACATATGTATAATATAAAATTAAATTCTTAGTTGAAAATCTTTAGTTTAGTTTTGTTACATATAACTATATCATTATCCAGCATGGAATTAGTATGAAGTCTAAGCTGCTCTATTATATATAGGCTATATCCGCTATATACCTATTATGTCAATGTTTTTCTAAACTTTAACTTAATATGTATATCTTTAAACACACACACACTACTTAACTCTTTTTTTTATCATCTAGTGAATTAGTAAAGCTGTTTATATTGCTTACATATAATGTCTTCTCTTTGTATTTTGATATGATTAACACTCATTGAGATTTTTTTCATTTTAAATTCGTAGAAGTGAAATTTTTTCATTGCTTTATTAATAGAAGCATTTTCTTAAGCTTTATATTATCATTTTTGTTAGAAAAATTGATTCCAGGCAATTCATAATTAAGAAAGGTGTGATATTGTTAATATATAGGATTTCATTAATGTCCAGTCATTTAATTAACATCGAATTGAGCCGCCCTTTTTACGTGGCTTAGCATTATATGGTAAAAAGAATGGAAGATAGAAAATTATTTAAACTTATGAGATGAAATCATCGAGAAATAACATATATAAATCTTCGAATAACATATATGCATATATTTAAATCTTTGTCGACATATTTTCGGTGCGTTTATTCGCACCGAATTATGAGAACAATACAATACAAAGTCGAGATAATTATTTCACGGTAATATCTCAACGCTGTTATAATACATATTATATATGTAATTGTATATCTATTGTTATATGTATATAAATGGGATTGATGTAATTCACATTTTTATGGTTTGTTTTGATATAGTGAACTTAACTATCGAAACTATCGAGTAGAAGTTTGAAGTTCGCAAGTATTTGGAAGATCAGCAACTTTAAATGCTATGTTGCGAAATGCAAAGAAATATTAATGACTTTCTTCTCTTCATTTGTTCCACTATAACTATAAGTACATAAGCAAGACGACGTATTGTCACACCTATTTCTAATTTATTCTGCATATTATATTTTTAATAAAAAAATATTCGTACAGGTCGCGTACATTTTTGCAGAAGTTCTTTTCGAAATTAACTTAAAAATTTTTCTTTAATAACAATTACAAATACCATGCCATATTTTGTAATACTGACATTTGTGTTACAGCCATGTTTCATACATTAGAATAATCATTATATTATATAATACACAACTTGCGCGCGCGGCACTATACAGTTTTTGTGATTGTGATAAGTATTACTGTTTATACTTATTTGCAAAATGATGTTGATAGATTTCTTCCATTACCTAATCGTATTTTTTAATCAATTTCAATATTATAAACCGAGTGTCGATTACAATTTGGGAATAAATATATATAATAAATAACAGTTATACATGTCCAAAAATAACAAATAAATATTAATTGTCATTTTACAACCTCCTTTACATATTACAACGAATAATACCGTTGATACTATTATCTAAACATCTGTTTAATACGTAGTAATACCTACATTCAGTTTATTTGCCACATATAATTCTAAAATTAAATTCAATTAAATACGATATATATAAATATATCGTGTAAAATGAATGTGTAATTACTAGGACTGTATTCTATTCGCATATTTACGAACAAGAAATAAGCCTCAAATTATAGAATCTTCTGGAACAGAAGTCATATCATTGACACTGGAATGATCTTTTTGTTGATTCAATATGTTGCATTGATTTTGAACTGTCTCCATCTTCGATCGAAGTGCGTTTAGCTCTTCTTGCATTGGCGAACCAAAGTCTTTACTTCGCGTAAGAACGTTGACAGCGTTGTTCAATAATACTGAATTTATAAGAGACGGCGATGGGATGTCCAGCGAGTTCGAGGAATTATTAATGCTATTGCTGTCACCATATCCTTCATCAATACTTTCATCAGCTATTCTAGTTATCGATTTTAATTGATCTTGTAAATCCTATAAAGTGTAAAAATAGTTTGTTATACACAAAAAGTGCTTTGAAATGCAAAAAAAATTTAATAACAATATTGTTTTTAATTAAATAAGTATAGAATATTATTTACCGCGATATTTGTATAGTATCAAAAATTACCTTGTTTCTCGACAGAACTTGTTTCAGATATTCTTGCAAAGAACGTTCTGTTTTGTTTTTCTGAAAAATAGAAGAGAATTTAGTATACAGCCATTCCATGCCAGCGCAAAATTTTTATATTTATATATACGTTTCATATATTTTTACAACCTATGCAAGAAATAAATAAGAAATAAATAATAGGATACAATTATTGAGTGAGAGAAATATATATTAATAATACCACATCGCCAAGTTGATTGTTCGTCTGCTTGTAGTAAAATTTGCGCTCCAAATTCTTCATCTTAATCTTCTCTTCTCTGAGTTTTTTAAGCAGAGCACTATTCGCTTTGTATGATAAAGTCTTCAAGCGTTTATTCTCGTTCACGAGATCCTGCATGGTATTCAATTTCTCTTCGGATTCCGCATTCTTGGATTTCAACAATTTATATTGCGCTATCATTTTGGTCAGCTGCAGTCTCAGATAAGATATTGCATCCTCCACTTGACTTTGCTCTCGTTTGGATGCTAATAACGAAGTCTGTAACGTCTCATTTTCGGATCTCAATTTTTGTATCTCAAATTGCGTTTTCCGTAACAGGTCGGCAGTCTCGTTCTTCTCCATTTCGGACTCTTGCATGTTCTCTTCCATGGACGAAATCAGGATACGCTGCTTGCTCAGTGTATTCTCCATCGACATTTTGGCCATCTCGTTGCTCAACAATCGTTGCTCCAGAATTTTCATTTCAGCTTTAGTGTTTCGCAATTCGTCTTCGGTCGCTTCCAACAACATGGACGTATCTGTCGGACTACCTGTCGAGTTTCCATCTAATGCATCTTGCACGGTGTTGATAGCTCGAATATGTGATTGCAAATCCTTCATCGTATTTTGCATTTCTTGCTTTTCCCTCTGATATTGCTGCGTAAGTTCCATGTATTCAGTACTCAGTTTATTGTAACTAACATTTATATTCTCTATCGCGTGCTGTCGTTGTTTCAGTATATTCTGATACGTGTCTATCTCCACCTGTAAACACTTCTTGCTGGCCATCAGGATATGCATTTGCGACTGGTACCATTTCGCGGAAGTTTCCGCGGCAGACAGACGATTATTGGTATCAGTCAATACATTTTGTAACTTTTGTTTATCCTGTAGCACCGTTTGCATCTCCACAAATAGCTCAGTTACCTTGCCCTTGAGACCCTGATTTGCGGCGATCCGAGCATTTAAATCAATTCGTACGTTTTCCAAGTCGACACGCAATCGCTCGTTCTCTATTTCCAACAGAGCTACGCGCTTAGACAGTTCAATGTTAGAGACATCAGGTGTAGACAGGTGTCGCAGATGGAACTCGTCGGTGATCAATTGGAGAGAGTCTGTAGAGGTCACGGAATCCAGCTCTCCCCGATATGAGTCTGACAGATTGTCCATTGTATCAACTTGATAGCAGATTGATGTGTAGTCAACGAAAGATGATCACCTGAATAAACACAATTTGTATCAATAATCAATAGCTAATATATTCAAGCTAGGAATGACGAGAGGTATTGACTATTACAATAATGTTCCATTAATATATAAAAGATATTTCTGTAGTTTTTGTTATATTCTTCGCATTATATTTAGAATATCATCCATTTTTTCTAACATGAGAAAGAAATAATAAGTAATTAATAAGAAAAAGTGATTAAAACTGCAGTTTTATAAGACCAAAAATATAATTCTTGCATGATAAAATGTTAACTACTCTTTTACTCAACAAATTTTAACATACGATAACATGTAGCAAATGGCAAAAATATGGTAAAAATGGTAAAATTAATCGGTGAAAGTTGACATAACCCTCCTTCGAGATTCATTTATTGAGATTTTCAATTCTCTCTTCTATCAAATATAAAGAATATAGAACATTTTTAAATAAGTTTCTAATAGTGTAGTTTTATCTCTCGAATTATGAATTAATGACAGCCTTGATCACACAATGTTAATATTTTTATTGACAGGTGTAATAAGTATTTTGGATCTTGTTGCAAGTTAATGAAAGATGCAGAACGACATACCTCATTTGCGATTTTGTCATCTTTAATTAGTCGCAGATATCTTTTCGCAAACTGCGTTATCATTCGGCGATGTCAGCAACTTAAATTGCTCAAAACTAGCAACAATTAATCTAATTAACACCTTCGCAGCGCGCCACCATTTTGATTCTGTTTATCCGAACAGGAACTGCACTCTGTAGTCTGTTTGATCTGTACTGCTCTGCACTGCTCTGCACTGCTTTATACCACCTTGCTCTGTACCAGAGAGAAACCTTGTCTGTACTACCTGTTATACTTTCTCTTCTTTCTTTTAAAAAAAGAAAAGAATCGAATGTAACAAAAGATTTTGATGCAGGTCAAGTTAAATTTGACTCTTCAATCTTTCCAATTCTAATTGTACATAAAGAAAATCTTTAATTTTTATTTTCATATTCAGATATAATAAATAAAATTTTGTTAAAATATTTATTGACGGGGAATAGACACAGAATATAAGAACATCTGGCTATAATTCATTACTAATCTTTATTTGTTCTTTCTGGACGTGTATCTCACATGTGAGAAATAAATAATATTAAATAATATATTCTAATAAATCATCTTAGTTCATGCACTTCTTGGAATGCAACTTTAAATAGATAATAATTTCATATACATAGTCGTAAGCAGCAGCTGAAAATAGAGCAATTATGCCTGTTATATTTTATGTTGCACAATACGTAATAGATCTGAGAGATATCTTGTTGATTTTCGAGCAACGAACAAAATCAAATATTATTTACACAATGCTATTTATAATAATTATTCCCCCCCTTTCTCTTTTTCAACTTCGCGATTATAATTAATATTTGATAAAATGGAAATCACAGAACATCTGCTATGCATAGTCATTTTAATTATAAATTATTACGGCAAACTGGCGGCTTCCTCTGTAGACCTGTGCAAATGGATAAAAACGAAAAGAATGTAATTTTATAATTTACGTATATAATAAAACATATGCATCGTCTTTGAAAGACTGTTAAAGCTATAATGTTTAGCAAATAATTTACTTACTTATCAATAGTCTTACTAGGAGTATTATTCGAAGAACCTTGTACAGCTAAAACAGTATCTAAAACAGTTTTTTGTCCTGAAAGATAAAACAAATGTTTTTCAATGTGGAATTTTAAAAATATCAAACTTTTGATCAAACTTTTGATGTTTTAAAAAGAAAATGATTTTAAAAGGAAAAAGATAAATTTTAATATATTTAAACATATACATAATATACAATTACATATAATTTTTATACAAATTTTTATATAATTTTTATTTTATAATTACCATGCTGATACAATGCCGGTGACCAGCTGTAACTGTTAGGACTAGGAATAGTATCCACTGTTATAGCAGTGTTTGTAGACGATGATATTGATGATGATAATGTACTCTCTTGCACCAATGAGAGTGCAACGGAACTTCCACCAGCAGTGCAAGTGTTATTCTTTGCATCAGACAAAACATTTTTCCTACACATCAAATATAAAACACAAATTGATTAAAACTGTTAAAGCAAAGCAAAGATAATAAGTGCAAAGGTGTCTCTTTATATTTGTTTAAAATACTTCATTTTTATTCTATTCATATAATATTCAAATCTTACCTTGATTTTGATGATTTGCTTGTGACGCTAGCAGTTGCATCTTTTTGTGAGTCTGGTGACAATTGAATGGCTTCGAATAATTGGTCGAACTTGAACATCTTACTACTGTCATTTATTAAATTCATACTAGTAGATGAACTCGGAGATGATTGACGCCGAGATAATAAATGTTTTGATATAATTTTATTACTGTCTAGAAGTACTGAAACAATATTATTCAAACATATAAATATATTATTGCTGCTTCTCTCTCTCTCTCTCTCTCTCTCTCTCTCTCTCTCTCTCGCAATATTATTTTTTTTAAATCATAAATTGAATAACGTTGGTCCATAACAATATAAAATAAACTTTTTACTATTTTTATACCCTAAATTAAATTATTTGTCGCAGAAGTTGTATGTTATCAAATGTAAGTTTTTTAAAGCCTATTAAAAAATAGTAGATTTACTGATACTTTTACATTATTTACTTTTTTTTTTACATTTGCTGTGAGGTAAACTATCATTATCAATTCAATATTATTTATTTCTTCTAATATCTCATTACTCACCATTTGGCACTATGAGATCTAAACGCAATCTAGGCGACTCCATATCCTGATTGATTTTATTAGCTACTGGCAGCTTCGGGATATCGTTTTCACAGTCTATTGAATTGGAACGCGTCGCTGGTTCGGATCTGGTTATCGGTATTTGACTGCTGGAAGCTATTGTTGCAGCTATTTCCGATTGACAAATGCTGGGCAGTCGATTCAACTTGGTCTTAGCGCCACAAAGTGCTTGCGGTTGGGAATGATGAAAAGCGCAATTAGGATGCTTGTTGTCAGTATTTAAATTTAAATCATTGCAAGCGGCAGTGTCAAGTTCAGGGTGCTTGTGTGAGTACACCGTGGGCGTGGTAGATTGCACCGTAGCATTGCAGTGTAACGGGCTGGAACTGTGACGTCGTAGACTTGCGAGCGAGCTTCTGGAATCACAGCTCCTATCCGCTTGTTGACCAAGACATAAAGAGTTCCATGTTGAATTTCTGTCTTGCATCTCGAAAAGATGCAGCAGCATTATTTCCCTCAACCTACATTACAAAAGATTCTTATCGAGTTATTTGTATGATCATATTGTTTTTTTTCTCATTTAATATATGTATAACACTTTATCCAAATTTTACGTATTTTGTCTTAATTAGAAATCTTTTTTTAATTTAATGTTGAAGATTTTTTCTCTCATACAATTAAACCAGTATAATTAAATTTAATATGATAAAAAAGTAAATGTTCATATATATATATATATATGTGTAATAATCTGTCTCTTTAAAAATTCAACGATTTTTTCATTTTTATGCTAGTGTATTTATCAAAATCTGTTTCTCCATTAAACTGATAAAAATTTTGTTAAAATAAAAAATATAAATTTATATAAAGTTACACAGTCTATGACTTATAATTAATTTAATATATTTACTTCTATTTAAATAACTATTTTTATAATATTTATGAAATGATCCATATATTTTTTCTCATTGTTTTAATATTACAAAAGCAGTAAATATACCTGCATGTATCTGTAACAGTATCCCTATTATTTTGTTGCTTTGTACGCTGCTTATTTTGAACCCAAGATGCAAGAGATTCCGCAACTTCAACGTCATTCTCCCCTAAAAAAATATTCTGATTTACCACTGCTATAAATAGATTTATATTAATTAATCGTTTTTATCCTAACTTTTTTATTTATCATATTTTTCTTATCAAAATTGTTTTAAATGTGTATGTTTAATACATATTAATATTAAGTTACTTTTTACCAAAATTATTTTAATTATATATTTAATATATATTAAGTTTCTATAGTTATTAAAAACAAAGCATTTATAACAATAGTTAACACAGTTATGATTTAATATTGTTTGACAAATAAGAAGTTTCTGTTATTTTCGAATAATCAAGTTTTCATAAATACAAGTGCTTTTTATGTACATGAAAATGTACAGAACAGATAGCTTGACTAATTACAGAGTAATTTCAACATTTGTATTATACATAGGATACACAGACGGATTAGAACAGAGTAATTTTTATAATTTGAATATTTAAATATTAATAATACAGGATTAATAATATAGGATACGTACATGCATTAGGAGAAGTACAGTTAAATACAGAGTGATTTAAACTGTGCAAAGTAAATCAGATTTAAATATGGGATAAAAATAAAGATAGGATTCTACGAGCTCGCATAAAAGCTAATGGGAACGATGGACGTAGGGATTTCTTTCACACATTCTTCATCTGGTCTTTCATTCATGGAATTTTCGCTTTCAACATCCCTATCGACAGTGCACAATCGTCGTCTTTGCTCGTCTCTGGATGAATCTCTGTTCGAGCTAGCACCTAATTTTGCAATACACTACTTAACATCTCGAATATACATCTTTTGCAGCTTTAATTATGACTTATACAATCACATATTATTTATTTTAGCTAATAATTAATTTTTGACCTTAAAATTGTGATTATTTAATACATTTCTTTTACAATATAAATATGTATTAACCCTAGCTATACATACTGAGGTTCCAGAAATCCTAGTGCAACTTGCTAAATCAAGATTTTTTTCGTGTTTCTGAACTTTTTTTTTTTTTAATCTATATATCTCGAAGCTCCTCAATTCTTATCGACTTTTACATATTATGGACTTGTTCCTTAATCAATTCTCTATCGATAAAAAAAAAATTAATTGAAATATATCCATTTTTACGGAAGTTACGGTAACAAATGGATGGGATCCCAGGGATGTGTATATCAAGGGTTGAAAAAAAGTGTGTATAACTAGGGTTAAGTATAACGTTATTTTCTATTTGCATAACGATATATCTGAAATACGTATATACATATATATTTGCATACCTGACATGGTCTCGTCATCTACGTCATTTTCGTCATTCGTTAAATCCAAAAGCGTAATGTTGGGCTCATTATGTTCGCATTCGTCCATAAAAATGTCATGTTCATTTAATTCCTACAATAATATGATGACAATAAATTATTCTTGATAAAGTTGGTTAAAAACCTAAAACTACAAATATAAAAAAAAAAATAAAAAGACTATACTCACGTCGCTACTGCTGATACTGCTATCAGACGAGAGATTTAACGGAGACAAGTAAAATGACGATGGAGAATGGACACCGTTGGCAGCCTGACACTCTCCTGGCGACACATCATTGGTACAACGTTGCGCGACTTCACCTTCCGCAACACTTGAGCTATTAACTCGATGCACATTGCTTGTCATCGCCGATAATACTGATGTAGACAGCAGAGGATCGCTGGCGCTATTATTGGACAATAAGTTCAGCGGTTGATGACCAAGTACGGGTGATGAATAAGGCGACGATGAGGAAACTAGATGAATTCCCGTGGCTTGACATTCCTCGGGTGACGTATCGTTGACGCGACGTGGCGATAAAGTATTCTCGGCCTCGATAACATTCAAATTACTATTGGCACGGTGCGTCTTCAACGACGTCTTCGATGACAATGTCGTCGTAGAGCTGAGAGTATGCATACTCGAGAGTTCACTTAGCTCACACATTGGCATCAATTGATCGCTTGGTATTGTCGAGTTACCATTATTATTGGGAAGTGTACTTGATATTGATCTATTAAAAATTATATATATATATATATTTTATTATTATAGAATATCTACTTGCGCTCAGAATTTTGAAAGCTATAAAAATGATAAAGCTTTTTATTTAAAATATATGAAGGTTCAAATTAATTTAATGCAATTTGCTTAAGTAGATTTTGCAGCATTTATACCTCACTGGTGTTCCATTCGTAGTAGAATACGCATCAATTGTTCGTGTAGTATTTGAATTGGTCATTGGCTCGCCTGTATCTTGTTGTTGCTGCTGTTGCTGCATAGATATAGGCGATGTATTTACGGTTGCGCACATCGTTCCACTAGTAGCTCTGGTAGCCGCCATGGCATTACGAGAAATTTCTATCGCTAGTCTCTGTGTATAAAAAAGTATTTCTTTAACATAAAATATTTCTATATTATCCTAATAAAATTTTCTCTATATTATATATGATCAATAAGTATTTAATTATATGTATAAATATACAAAATATCAGAAATAGCTTACTCTTTTTTCAGTTTTAACATTTTATAAAATGAATTTTTGCATATATAGATTTATTTTATAATTATATTATTTTAGATTATCTTATAATCGTAATATATAAATCGAAATATATAAATAAGTTAAATATGTTATTTTATATTATAAATTTTTAGATTTTATTTTAAACTATTTACCTCTTTCAATTCATTAATTTGAGTGATATATTGATTTTGGACAGTTAATAATTGGCTAATGTACCACTGTTGGTCTCTACAGCGTTGGTAAAATGTCGGTGGTCGTACTTGGAATCTGTCAATTTTATATTAGATAATTACATATAATTTAACATTAAATAAGTAATGTATTATCTTATAATTCAATATTAGCATTATCATTATGTTCATAATGATAATGCTAATGACTGTAGCTTTAATCTATATAAAAGTGACTATACTATATATAACTGTAGTTTTAATCTATATAAAAGATACAATATATAAAAAGTTTGTTATGTACACAAATATAAATATTCAAAACTTCTTAAAACATAAAAATTTCGAATAAATTTAGTTTTGTAACATTGATTAAAAAATAATGTTCATAATATATAAAAATATTTACCTCAATATGAGAGTATCCAATTCTGTATTTAAGTAACCTTCCGTCGCGAGTAAGTCTAATCGAAAGAATCTATTATATCCCCAACATTCGCCGATCTCGAAATCAGACGCAAATTCGCGAACAATATTTTTACTCGTATCACGAGAGCCTTGATGAATCATTTCAACTCTGTACTCATACCTACAAAAATATTTAGAATATAATAAAACAGATATCTACATTTTTTGTTGTATATTTTTAGATATATGATCTATGACTTTCGGTACAAGAAATATACAAATCATTACTTATGAATTTACATACTTTGAAGTTTCCGGCAATCCAGCGCTGAGCTCTAAAAATACTGACAAATAATTTCCGCGTACAACTCCATTACCATCTGGATATACTTTCAATCGCCAGCACAGCCCATTCACATGCAATGGCATAGAATATACTGGATCAGCTTTCAGTTGAAGCTGAGTAAAATTTTGCATGGCAAATGTTGCGCTGTCGTAGCCTGGCACAATTTCACTAGAATAAAATAACTCGTATGAAATTTAATACGAAATTATAATGATAAATCCTTAATCATTATAATTATATAAACAAATTTCATATATAAATATATATGTACAATAATTACATTAATCTTTACTTTAGAAGTCTCACCTATGAAAGTCAGCAGGTACTGGTGCAGTGACAAAACTCGTCATTGGTTTTTTGCGAACCTGATGTATCTTACGAGAAATATCTGCGCTTTTAACGATCAATTCGGAGCGTGTACATGTGTGCAATTGATATTCCACCTCTTGTAATAGAGTCTCTAGCTGTTCAGTTTCCAAAGTCAACGAATTCTTCTGACCCATCAGAGTCAGCAGTTTAGCTTTCAATTGAGAATCCAAACGAGCTATCATTAATTCTATTGCGTTTCTGATCTCTCTGACTCTTTCATCTTTTGCAGCTCTCACCGATTCAACATTTCTCTCCTAATAAAATATGATAAAATTACAAAATGTAGCAGAGAGAATAAATTCATATGCCTACATATTTTCAATTTTCTTCCATTTTTCTAAACTTAAAATTTATAAACATAACATACCACTTCTTGAACAAGACTGATTAATTCCATGAGTCTTCTATTTAATTGACCTACTTCTGCTTTTATCTGAGAAACATGTTGCTCATAAACATCTTCCAAAGGTTTAAATGTATGTCCTGAGTGAGTACCTCCCCAAAGGGCACATTGATGACAAATACATTTACGGCAAGTCCAACAATACACAGATAATTTTTCCTGATGTGCTGTACATCTGTGATAATAATAAATAAAAGTTCAAATATTACAAATACAAGTTACATATAGTAAAAAAAATACATGCATTGAATAAATAATAAAATAAAAAATCAAATTATTAAAAAATATAATTTTAAGTTTACAAAAAAAAATCAATGTCTCTAAAATTCCAAAATATTATTTCACACCTGTCTCTGTTAGAATCGTCAAGTCGAAAATTAGATATACAAACAGCTTGCAATGTATCAAGTTGCTGGGTTACTTCCTCGACCCAACGACAATTTACTAGTTCGTGTAAGTGGAGGGAAGCTCGACAGTGAGGACATTGAGAACGCTGTTCAGTGAGCCACCTTCTAATACAGGTGTAACAACACAATTTACTACAGTGAGGACAGAGATGCGCATCTCTCAGCTTTTCCATACAAATGAAACATCGGAAAACTTCTGCCAATGTCTATAATAAGAAAGTAAGAGATTATATTTCATCACTTTTAAATTTTATGCTACAGTATGCAATTATAATATTGCAATTCTTACATAATTAATCAGTCTAATATACATATAATAATGTACTTTTCCTTATATATATATATATAATTATTATAATTTTATAAGTATTAATTTTAATTATATAATTTTATTGTCATTAATTTCATCATTAATATATATTTTAGAATCTTCACATTTTTGATTTAGATATAAATAATGAACAAATTATTAGCATCTCACGTTAGGAAATTTCATTATAAAGATACTGATTCAGAATAATAAAATATGTTTGAAGTAAGAGGTCCAGTTTTACACCAAAAATATCATTGTAAATTTCGGGATTAAGAAAAGACATTAATAAAGTTTCGTGGCTGTCGTTATGCTTTACACAATAATAATAGATCAGTTCGTTCTTCTGGCTGTGTTTTCTCATACTTTTTGTATTGAAATAAATAAGGGCGCAGCTGAGCACAGCTAGAACGAAAACGGATCCAGTCGACCTCAATGCTAACCTCGACGCTATGGTCATCTGCGATTTTGGAGGAAACCGACGGGTCTCGGCTGGCCATCCTTGGTTTGAAGCACGCTGCACACAAGTAAAGGCCGTTATCGACGAATATCGACCACTTCACTGAGCGTGCTGTCTGCGAAACACATGTCCCAGAACTGGATCACCGCGATGTGTTCGATTCAGCGGCGTCGATCATTCGAAGCATCGCGCTCAATCACGGGCTCGCACAATTTTGTTTGATCTCGTCGCGACGGTGCTTGAGCATCCCTCGCAAACAGGAGTGCGGAAGGACGGAGCTGCACGTATACGCTGTTTTGTTAATGTTCAAAATTTTTAGGGCGAGAACCGTTAACTGTCGTTCCCCGCATACGCTCCGTAAACAGTTGTGACAGGACAGGCACGGACTGTATAGAGACAGACAGGCGCACAGTGATTCTAAGGGTGAAATCACACGGTGCGGAAAAAGACTGCGG
>NW_017256127.1:1113972-1155075 GCF_001594055.1 Mycetomoellerius zeteki
AATGGGTGCATTCAGCGGACTCAACAGTTGAGTGAGCGCTCGCTGTTATTGGTGTATTCTTTTAGATCATCCAATCATAATTTTATATCTAGAAGAATACGTCAATAGCAGCGAACGCTCACTCAACTGTTGAGTCCGCTGAATGCAGCCATAGTCTGCTGAGATAGGACCATTCTTCTAGATCTAAAAGTATGATCCAATTAGCGCGAAGGAAACTTACAACAGTTGCAAAACAAACGTTCTGCTGAACGCAGCCAATCTCTATTCCGCAGTCTTTTTCCACACCGTGTGATTTCACCTTAAGTGCGTTCCATGATGCGGAATTGGTGGAATGAGGAATTGGCGGAACGCTCGTGATTGGTTTAGAAAAGACATATCGGCGGAGCGCAATTGACGGAACGCTTGCGATTGGACGGACATCGTTCCGCCAATTCCGCGTTGCGTATACGTTCCGCACCATGGGATCGCGCCATAACTCGGAAGCGGAACGCAGGCGGCAGAGTCCTTTGGAATAATCGGACAATCGGAGAGATATATCGAATTCATGATAAAGTGCGCATAAAAGGAGATGGCATTATTCCGGGCATTGCCCGCCGGAATCGGCGCGACGTCCAAGATTATTTCACGGAGCGTCCCAGCCGTGTTTTATCACGCTAATGTAATTACCGTATTTTTCTATCCTTGTCATCATTCCAATTCTAACCTTTAATCTGTCTCACATTTACATGTTCTTTTATTATTATTAACGTTCGAGTATTATCTAATAATCTATATCTTATTTATTATGTTAAATAAGCGACCAGAATGTGTTTATATATATATATATATATATATATATGAATAGAGTATAATTTTTAATGTTTGATATCACGTTTTTACGTAGTCACGTTTCGAGCCTGATTCATTTGGCATCGAGTACTCGGCGTAAACATGATAAAAAATTTAGAGAATCTTATTTATACAGAAAGCGACTGTGTGCATAATAATTTTATAAAAAATTATTTTCTATTAAAATATTTCATAATTGCATAACATAAACCTGGTTATTTGTGTGATGTAATATGGCGTAACTTTTTTACTATATGTATAAACATATCGTGTCTCATGTTCCAATATATACAGTGCTGAAGATCTATAGTATATGTAACATAAACTATAGATTTTTAGTATATTGGCAGCATACATCAAAATATGATCATAGATTGCATTTTCGTCTCTTTATTCGTCGTTTTATTTTTATTCCATTATAATATTTACAAATTATATATGTCACAATCAGTTACATTTCCAAAGTCAATAGCATATAATGACTTTTATTTACAGTAATCAATTTGTTTTATCTAAAATTTCATATATTATTTTATTATACGAACATTCATATAAAATATTCAAATTTTATTTATCAATTTATACAATATTTGTATAATATGCTAATGGTGTTATTAACAAATCATTAATTGTTGCATATACATATTGTTCATGTGTATTATAATATAATATTTCTGAACTGAAAGTCTTAAATGAAAATGTTCTGAGATTTTACAATTAAACAGGTAATAGATCACTATGAAAATCCTAGAAATGTTGGTTCCTTGGATAAGAATGATGAGCAAGTTGGAACAGGTCTTGTAGGAGCACCAGCTTGTGGCGATGTGATGAAACTTCAGATCAAAGTCGATGAAGAGGGGAAGATAATTGATGCAAAATTCAAGACTTTTGGTTGTGGTTCTGCTATTGCTTCGAGTTCTTTAGCAACGGAATGGGTTAAAGGAAAAACGGTGAGATTTTTTAATTTATAATTTACTATGATTAATTCTTAATTATGCTAAAGTAAATTTATTCTTTGAATTTGTAATATATTAGCACATTTTATATGACTATAACTTTAAACATGCAAATCATGGTGTCCTCACTGGTTGCATTGTTATTCACTGCAAGTACTGAAAATCTATGATATATGTAATATGATCAATAAATATTTATGATGAATAATGCATCTTTTACAAGCTTCCTCCAATTTTGTCCGAGTATTTACTTCATGTTCAAGTTGTAACTATATACTGTAAAATGTAATTTAAATATAGGAATTTCAATTTGCTATTAAATTTTTCAGGTGGACGAAGCATTGGCATTGAAAAATACTGACATTGCAAAAGAGCTTTGCCTTCCGCCTGTCAAGCTACACTGTTCGAGTAAGTACACATACCTACTAAAAATTTTGTTTTATTAATTTAAAATTAGAATGTCAGTAATATTTTCTGAGATAAGACAAATATGTATTCCAAATGTAAAAAATGTAAAAATCAAATATAATTAAGTATCAGGATTTTGTGATCTTATAAATATTAATTAGTAATATCTACAATTAGTAATCAGTTTTATCAGTTACAATTTTTTCGTAAATTGCAGTGCTTGCCGAGGATGCAATTAAGGCTGCTCTGTCAGATTACCGCATCAAACAACAGTCAAAGGCTAAAGAAACGAAAGTAACCAACTAAATTGAAGTGCTTCCATTCATTAATGGAAGTACTTTAATTACGCAATGTGATAGCAGCAAAAATTAGATTTAGCTTACAGATATTATTGTAAGGGAATTATGTTAATCATAATTACTTATTATTAGATTGAGTTAATGGGAATTGTACATTCCTTAAGCTATATATACGTATATTTTCTCTTAAAATATTTACTAATGTGGGGTGATAAATTGTATCTGTACTCCCTATATTCAATGAAATAAATTTATTTAACTAAATCTTACATATTACAACGTTTATGTAGTAATAAATCGTCCAATTATTGTTTGATATCGAGGCGACATTTTTTACCAATTTTACTCTTATATTTAGTAAATATTGCCATATCGAACGAATTTGTCGAAATAATTGCTTCACCGTGTACTTTTTTTTTCATGTAGCATTAATTCTCAAAACATTTTCAATTGGATTTGCGTCTAGTGACTGTGAGAGCAAGTTCAATATCAGTTTCGATATCAGTCGATTCACTATCAGTCATTTTCTTTCTATTTGGAGTAAAGACAACTCCGATGCTTCGAGTCATTGTTATCTTGAAGAATCCAGTGACTTGTTTCAAAACCACTTTTCAGCAAATGATATTAATGCTCTTTGATAAATTTTAACTACCTTTTTAGCATCCAAATTCTCTGTATGTAGAAATAAATTTTAAAACCCTTAATTTGAAAAGCAATCCCAAACATGCACTTTTATCAGATTGATAGTATTTCACGAATTGATAGTATTTTATACTAAAAAAAAAATTTCATCAGAAAATAACATTCTATCAAACATAATTAATATTCATGCACTAGATTAATTCTTTTTGGTTCGACATGATTTTCTAAGAGAAGTGGTTTCTTCTATGCTTTATTTTTAGAATTATCGGGTAGTAATTGATAAGGTGCCTCTAATCTTCTTTCCATTAAACTTGGCTCTGATGCGTGTGTGTGTATTTGAAGTTAAAATTATATGTGGAAATTCCGTGTATTCTCGTTCCAAGTATTTTACTTAAATCATTTGTACCGTACACATAATTCGTCATTATATCTATAATGTTTACTGCAAGATACTGTGTATTCAATTGATGATGAAATGTTCTTGTATTTGTGAATCAGATATTACATGGCTTTACACGTGCCAAGAGAACGCAACAAACGTTTTAAAGAATGTCTCTTTTAAAATATTCTTTAGAACATAATAGAACACGTCTATAAAACTTGATTAAAAAATGTTTTTAAAACGATTTTAGTCAAGTCATACACAATATTCCTAGAATGTTATATGAATATTATATTTACTCTTTTCAATATTTATATAACATTCTATAAGAATATTTTGTCTTATAAAGACTAGACTAATATGAGGACACCATATACCATAACTACGCACGTTGCAACAGAATCTTTCGTATATTATTATAATAATGTTTTCGCAACTAATTATCTTTACTTATTATTAATTGCTAATTTGTTGACATAACATTTTATATAACGGATCGATTTTGTTCTTATTATTAATCGACAATTAATAATAAGTATAATGATTGTTGGTTGTGGCAACATTATAATTTAAAAAGATTCTGTTAAAATGTATACAATATATCTTCGTATTGGTTTAGTATTTTTGAAGAATTCGCTTTTAATGAAGGATGTACTTGAAATTTAAATTAAAATTTTTTTAATTTATATATTTGCATATTTTTTATCATATTACTGAGTAATATAATATATTCTAGCTGTGTTTACTCGAATATACTTTTTGCATGAATATACATTTTATTAGAGATGCTTTAAAAAGATTTTGAGATGTCTTTTTAACATCCCTGGCAGAAAAAAATTTTACAAAAAGTACAGAAAATCTACATAGATTGAGACCAAATCTTAGCAATTTCTAATTTTTCGTAGATATTTGTAGTGGGACGTAGAGTGAGGTTTGTTTGTCTTAGAGATTCTTAGTTTTTCGTAAAACTTTTCCGCCAGGGATGTCTAATGGAGGTATACGTATAATCTTTTAGAAATTCCACAAAGATATTTTCTACAAATGTTTTGGAAATATCTTTAATAAAATATTTTTGTAAATATCTACAAGACCTCGATGTTTTCTGAAAACGAGACTCTATATATAATACATATATCGTATAAGGAAAGAACCTTATTTTTTTATATAATATTGTGATAAATATATAGCATTAGTCAACAGCGATCTACTTGAAAATAATCTTGTTAATTCAATAACAATATTAATGAAACAAATAACATTTTATTAAAACAGGAGCATATAGCGTATTCGTTTCATTAATACTGTCGTTGAATTAATAAAATTATTTTTAATTAGAGGGGGGTCGATCGGTTAATCCTTTGAAGACTGGATCAGCTTTCTAACAGGGTTAATGACAGGGCTAATTTTTTTCTATATTCAATTTGTATATATAAATAAAATACCCAAGTGCCTCAACAGCTTTACCTTTTCGTCGCATATATCCCAGAATATCGATTCTTTCTTTTGTCTCATTTTGTTGATTTCGAGTTTTTTCGTTTCAAATCCGTCATTTCTCGTCTTATTTTATTTTTCTTCTGTTTGTTTCCTTAAAATTTACTAACGCTCCTTCATGTAGAAATATAAATGGTTGCTTTTGTGTATTTTTTCAATTTTCAATATATTTTTTTAATCAAATCATATATTTTTAAATTTAAAATGTCAATTAAAAATCAATTGAGGAATATTTTAATCGAAAGAGAGAGAGAGAGAGAGAAATTTAATAAATCTAAAACAATACTTTAATACTGTTCATTCAAAAAAGATTCTACAATTTCTAAAAAAATTACTCAGTACTTTTAATATATGTATAATAGCTAAAAAAATTAATAATTAAAGATAAAATTCAGTTATTCCTTTTTTCGCATAATGTTATATTTGCATCAGATTTATACATTTATGCAGAAAATATGCTCGTATTTTTTTCGAATCAGCAATTTTTTTATACGTGAATTAAATCGAAGTCATTTGTTCGACAAATTATACTGATAACCAAAAGTATTGCAGATTCGAATCAGCACGACGAATCATCGCCGTTAATCTAATCATAAATATGTACTTAATAATTCCTTAAGGTGATATAACGAGACGTTGATTTCGCAACAGATAATCTGTTTCAATAACGGTCTTCTCCGGATGCAGAAAAACATGCATTTATTACAAATTATTTCTAAGAACAACGCAATTAAAGCAAACATTGCAAAAACGTTTGCAGAAGAACATTTGCGAGGAATTTCATAGACAATCTTGATTAATTAATTCTGATTCGCAATTCTTCATCCCTTCCTGTATATAACTAGTTACAATAAATGGAGTGTTGCAAGAAACAATTGTATATTTTTTCTGGATTGCGACAAAACTACATATTTTAATGAAAGGAATAATAATAATAATTTTTACTTTATTTTAAGTATATAATACACTATAAACCGTTTCGACTAAATTTAGCTTTTTTCGTTTATTTGTGTTATTCACATATCGATCGAGTCTAACTTATTATTAAATAATAATTTTCCAGAAGTATTAACTTAATTTATTTTTTCCTTTAAAAACTGAAAAATTAAAAAGAATTATACATATATTACATATACCTATATGGATGAGCTTTACATACATATACAGTGTATAATATGACAATCTAATCTGATGGAACGAATTATCAAAATGATTCGAAATATAGAAAAAAAATAAAAGACAAAATTGGATGATTTTAACAGCTTTAACTTTGTGTGTCACTATTACATATTACGCGTGTAAAATGTAATTACATCTTTCTCTTGAACAGAATTTTCTTAAAATATTGTTCGACTCAGTTTTTTATTTTTTGTAAAAAAAGTACTACAATGTTTTTAGAAAAAATTATTAATTTAAAAGAGATCTTAATTGTATAATCGTATATAAAGCATATTTACACTGAAAAAAATGCATGTAAATTTCCAATCATATTTAGGCAATTTTTCAGTAAACATGTAATTTCCATGTAAAATTACATGTATTTTTTTCGGTGTATATAATATATATAAAATATACGATTCAATTTTTTGTAAATAATTATAATATAATGTTATTTTTTACTCTCTTCCATCAATTTAGAGTAAAATTTATTTAACCACACTTTTTTTGCTTTCATTTATTATTACTGATGAGTTATTTAATGTCACAAATTGGACTTTTTTAAAAGGAGAAATAAAAAATGAAATTAATTATAGTATACCTTATGTTATTTTCTCTTGAACTGTAAAATTAAATTTGCTTGCTCTTTGCTATTAAATTTACTATGTTAAAACTAATATATAGTATTCTTTGTTATTTTCTCAGTGTACATTTCCAATTAGGAAAACAATACGCATCGTCGAAAGCACATCATGGGCGCAAGGGCGCACGATGATCACTGACTCTGCATTCTTCATCTTGTAATTGTCATCACAACACCAATTGATGCTTAATAAGAACGAATTTATATTGTAACTGCATGCGCGTGTCTGTTGTTTGTACGTTTCCACTTGGTTTATGGCTAATTAACTAAGAGCTAAGTGATAGCGTCATGAGATTATTTTACTCCGCACAATATGACCTCGGCTTTATGGTAGTATTGTCGGACCTTCGAAAAACTTTATGGAAAATGACGGAATTTTCCATAAAAATTTATACGAGAAGTCCACGTATTACGGGGGTAAACACGAGACATTTCTACGTGTACGAATATTTACGTCATGCATGATACGCTGTATTTATATTATCGCGCTCATTATTTGTTAAAAATAAAAGAATTGCGCGTGTGACATGTAAAACAAAGTGAACCTCAAATTATTTTAATTAATTTTTCTCTTATACTGATATCTTAATTTTTTTTATTTATCGATTATACAGGATGGCGCACAAAATGTCCACCACTTAATTATCTCATTAAAACTATATGTGGAATATCGGTATTTTAACTGTAATCAAATACTATACGATATTGTCATCCGTTTTTGACGTGGAAAGGCGTGAATCATCTTCAACGTCTTCTCGGCCATCTTGAAAACGCTTATGCGGGGTCTATAATAGAAGTCGTAGCAGTCGTAGGGTCTTAAGTCGTAGAAAATTGACCAACAGTTGATTATTCTTCTCATATTCGACTGTGATTGGTCAATTTTCTACGACTTAAGACCCTGCGACTGCTACGACTTCTATTGTAGACCCCGCATTAAACCACTCAACATTCATGGCCATACACTTCTTTCAATAAATTATAAGTTTCAGTAGCGGTTTTTCCAAGTTTCACGTGAAATTTCACAACAATTCGTTGCTCTATTGTTACACTTACCATTTTTCCGGCGAAACAAAAAAATAACTCTAATGCGAACGAAGCGAGGGGGTAACTAGCTGAAATATAGTCCCACAGATTACATGATTTCATATGATTTCATCTGTGTGATTACAAATAACTTTTTTACTACATATGAAATAATTTGGTAAAAAATATACGATGTTATTTAATATTATACAATGATTTCTCGTGGTTGCATATGTAATTATCGGATCATAATAGAGATTTCATATGAATTTTATAATGATTTCGAGGACTCTGTCCCACGATTACATTAAGTGGTTACCCCCTCGGAACGAAGGCTATGGCTATACGGATTTGTTTACAGAAGCGAGAGGTACTGCATTCGAAAGAGAAGGCTTCACGCTAAACAGCTGTCGATCGCTGGCGTTTGGCGCATGCGTACTTCTTCTGTAGCAGCGTCAATCTCATTATTTAATAGCCACACCTCGTATAGTATCGTGAAAATTCTTCGTGAAAATTCTGTTAGGTCCGGTTCCACAAAAAAAAATGTAAGATTATTTCAGTTCAATTTACTCTTCACTAATTTGAAATTGAAAAAAATGAATAGTAAGTTGAATCGAGATTAAAGTTAATCTTATATTTATGGAACCGAGTCTTAGGTATAGATTGAATATAAAGTGAATATAAAGTGAAAGTTGTACCGTTCTTACGGAAACAAAGAAATATGGCAAAGGCTCAAAAACATTGCGACCATATCGTGTTATTATGCCATGCATTATCTGAAAATTTGTATCGAAAAGTGATTAAAAACGTAACATAACATAAGATCGCATCTTCAAGAGATTGTGAGCAGTCATATTGAATGTTATCCATTAGAGACAATTTTCCAAGCTTTGATAATTAATTCTACATTAGTTTTGTAATTGTGTTAAAAATAAATGTATTATATGTAAAGCAAATAGTATACGACGTTTCGCCGAATGTGATATTATAGGTATATCACACCTAACAGAATTTTCTAATAAAATGCAAAATTTACTTACAAAGTTAAAAAAAATCGATATTCCAGAAATATAATTTTAATGAGATAATATGATATTTCATGTATCACCTTCTATGTACGCTAAGTCTCATATAATTATATAATATTATTATACAATATGTGAATTTATTCGATCATGGGTTATCTTTCAGATGATTTTATCACAGCTACGTAGATCTAGTGTGAATAATATGATGTAATGGATTATTTTGGCACTTCACATATTTATGTAAATAATCGATAACACAATATAAGTTTGATATCCTCGAAGTTCTTTCTTATAATTAAAATTTTTTTTTTAAATCTTGAGATAGAAATATATTAACACGTTTATCTAAATTTAATTTAAAAATGAGATATTTCGTTTATCAACAACTAGAAACTGAAAAAATCGTCGAACAAACATATTTCTTTACAACATTCAATTAATTTATTCTAAAATCATTTAGGGCTTAGGCAGAGATATCTTTATCTTTGAAATGACTTTATTACAATTTACAATTATTGATTTATTAACACGCCATTGAATCTTACTAATTCATGTAATATACTATATGTATATTAGACTAACAAGGAAAAAAGAAAATATTTTTTTTTAATCGGCCTCTCAGCTCAAAAGCTTCCATTTCATGCCAAAAGAACATCCTTAATGCCTGGTTTATGCTTCGGTCTTAATCCTAAAATCCTAAAATTTAGCCAATGGAATACAGATTTCAGTTAGAACCAGTTAAAACTGGCAGCCCTATTGGCTGAATTTTAGGATTTTAGAGTTAAGACCGAAGCATAAACCAGGCATAAAATTTTACCAAAAAATATTAAGATTCAGGGGTCGCTAGTGAACGATTCTTAAATTAAAGTTTCGATTTTCTTTAATACATGTTTGATTTGATGCAAATCAAATGACTTAAACCGGCTTTTAAATGTGGTAGTGTATGTTTTTTGTACATATATATATATGTACATATATCGCAATCATTGTATTATAGATGCAATTTGGTAAACCAGAGATTTCTGCAAACAACGGAAAGCATTCCAGTTATGGAATAATACAGCATTTTGGAATAATACAGATAAGAATTCGGCGGTTATTCACATTTATATCATAGAGGTGATTACTTATTATCTATTTCCTTTTATAAAGATGTGTAAGAAATGTTAATAGCTTATACATTTTATCTAATCGTATAATGATTACATATGTATCTACTGATTTTTTACACATACATATTACATACATTATAACATATTGACAGATTAGACGTTATACGTTATGGTAACAGAGCATCTTTATATCGCGATGCGAAGAACTTAAGATATGATTGCTTCATATAATCTTATAATCAATTGATTTATCATGAATTTTCAAGTGTTTTGCAGTTTTATGAAAGTTTAATTGTAATATAAGAAAATATAAATAAAATATAGTATAGGATGTTTTATAACATGTAACTTTAAAAATAAATTCGGGATATAAACTTTTTATGTTATAAAAATGGAGCCAACGGTAAAGTTTAAATATTTCAATAGAATATTACATAAATAACGAAAACACTTCGACCGTAATTTGTATAGATCTTCCTCGGTGCAAATGATACAAATAAAAAAAAATAAAATAAAGATAAAAAACGTAAATCATGAATCGTTATTACTAAGGTCTATTGTAAATGTATATTAAAAAAAATAAAAGAAGACAACGATCACAGGTATTTCAAAAAACATAAGAGGACAATTTTTTATTTGTACCAACCCGGGAAAAAATGTTATATAAATGAATACATTTTATATGTAATTATTATATTATAATTGTAGATATATAAAATATGTCAATTTTTTATATAATTATATTTTTTCCTGGGAATTTACAATGAAAGGGATCCAAACTGTGATTGAAAAAAAAACATTATTTATATAATATTTTGCTAATAAATATTTAAATTTTTACACATCGATGGCGTTGGCTCTAATTGTTGGTTTTATATTTCATTTCGTTTAATAATTCAATATCTCCAAAAATATTCAAGAATATCATCTATTGAAGTATGAAATATCTTATGCTTATCATACACATTTCTATTATTTTAAATAAAAACAATAAAATAATATTTCTTGTTCGAAAATAAATTGTATATAATTTTAAGAATGTAAACTTTTTTTTAACTCTACTATTATACCATTTACTAACTATTCGTGAAGTGGGACAGTCGGCGGCATGCGCACGATTCGAATGATAAATACTAAATTCACGAGTGGTAACTATGACTAACGCTATGGCACGCGAAATCCTACGCCTCTCGCCTTGCGCTTCCACGACAAATTTTCCATTCCCCGGTATCCAATCCGTTCGCTCTCTCCTATCGCTCTCCTCTTCGCGCTTATAACACACAAGGTCGAGTGGCGACGTGGACAGAGACGAAATCAAGTCAAGCGCACGTGGTGTGACCCGAAAGCGAAGATTACGAGAAATAGTTTTTGGCATCCGACTCACAGGGGTTCATCTGATCACACAAAACACGCAGAAGAGACATGTGCACAGCTGTCTGTTCTTTCACTTATTTTTCATAAAGCTGTCTTAAAAAGCTCAATTAAAGATAAATCCTTATCAATCCTTCATTTCTCTCTTGTGTTTGGGACGCAATAAAGATTGACTTAATTGCACTTAACGTTAGCTAATACCTACTTGAAAGGTTTGTAAAACAAAACTATTCTCCATGGAAATTTACCACAGCTCGTTTCTTTGTATTCCATATGTGGTTTCTTAGTAAAATAGATTCTTGAAAGCCATATAGTCCGTACATATAATATACAGTTCAAGCTAAAAGTTTGAAAATGCTTTTTAAAAATTGACATTTTTAAGATTACTTATTCAAGCGTCTATAACAATGTATTTTTTTAAACATAATAATTCTTTAAAGCCAATAACTATTGTTCAATTTTAAGAATTATTGTTACGAAAACATATTATTATGTATAAGAAAACACATTATTTTGAATAAGTAATCTCAAAAATGTTAATTTTTTTAAAGTTGAAATGACTTCCTTATCTTAGGATATTATAAGATTTTTACATAATATAATCTTTTCCGAAAAAAATTATGAATATAAGAAACAATTTTTAATCAATCATCAGTCATAACTAACTCTGCTTTTATTTGGATTGACAAAAGTATAAGGCACTTACAATTTTCTCGCATTTTACGAAAAATTATATATCTCGGCGAAAATAAATCTTACAAAGGTTTTCGACCACGCATTTTAAAGTGTAAGTATGGAGCTTTAAATCCAAACACCGATTTATATTGAAGTGGCAGATCTATGCAGGGTTGAAAACGTTACGTCATAAAAGTAACGTGTTATCGTTACTTTTTGTAAATATATATATAGTAACTCATTACTGTTACTCTATCGTTACTTGTTTTTAAACATTAAAATCGTTATTAAGAGTAAATTCCAATTTCACTGCCAATACTGAGAATTTATAGTTCACATTGTGTGTGTGTGTGTGTGTTTAAGTACATATATATAATACTACAGATTTACAGTATTGACAGTGATTATCGGAATACAACTTAAGTCCATTTTATACGATTTATAATTCATGATAGAATTCGAAATAGAATTATATTTATAATTGTGTGTATCAAATTATAAATACATGTATATTTATATATAATGATGACATTTATAAGGTTTGTTTGTCTATCCGATCGGACACGATTCTATTCATAGTGTTAATAAATTTTCATTATACCAGATATAATTGACCAACCATGAGTATTTATAATAATGCGCATATTTGATGCGTCTTCCATATTTATAAAAAAAGAACATTGTAATTATAAATTTATAATTCTGATTATTTACATATTTCTTTATTATACGATATGTAAAATTATAAATAGAATTCTATCTCGAATTCTATCGCGAATTATACAACATCTAAAGCGGGCTTAAGGTATGAAGTACAAAACATTTTTTGATATTTAAATTTCTATTATAAAATAATCCCAATCAGTTATATATATATATATATATATAATGTGATCTATTGAATGAGGATAATAAGGAATATTAAAGTAACGATAAAAGTAAGGTTGAATTTGTTATCCTTGCTATAAAAATGTAACACGATGTTACAGAAAGAAAAAGTAATGATTGTTATCGAAAAAAATAACGAAAACAATAATGGCGTTACTTCCCACCCTGGACCTGTGTATACAATCTCAGTGTTTAAATATTTACATTTCATGAATCTCATACGAGACTCCGAACATTAATGACGCTTGCTTTCCATCATCAGCTATAAGGATAGCTTGTTTCCTTTTTACCTCTTTCTTTTAATTTCCTTATATTTCAAAATATTTTCTACATATATTATCCTCCGCTATATCCGGTAACATTTATCAGCAACTGTAATTACCGAAGAATGTTTACCTATGTGATAAGATAGAGTAAAGTAATATCAAATAATTTCACAATATCGATATTCACTGAATTCGCTGCGAAGTTACGATGATTGATTTTACGATCTACGTCGATCTTTCTTGATTCTTGAACAAAAAGATCTCTACAGCCTCGACTACGTCAACGTTACCGCATTGAGGGAATTTAAATTGCACCCTTATTGCAGGTATTACGGAAATAAGAAAAAGATAACTATATCCATGACAAAGAAAGAAAGAGAAAGAAAAAGAGAAAAACTGACTTGGATCCGCGGCAGTCTACTGGAGGGACGGAGTAGGGATGAACAGCTCCATCAATAAGAGAAGGAGAAGCTGCAATTCCCTTGCGGCGCATGTGTGCACAAAAGATAAGGTTGTCGCTGGAGCGATCGAGCAAGCGAGAGAGCGAGAGAGAGAGAGAGAGAGAGAGAGAGAGAGAGAGAGAGAGAGAACGGCGAGCGCGAAGCGGGGATTGACGAGAAGGGTAGGGGTGCGGGGGGCAGAGGGGATACTCGACGCCCCTGCGTCGTGACACACAGCTGATCAGTCGGCTCGTGACGCACAGTGACGTACGTATCGGTACGCGTGTCACGAGTGCGTGGTCGAAGCCGCGCGTAAGACACGCGCGGAGCATAGGATGACTGCGACAGTCTGAGGGCTAGCAGGCGAGGTTTATGTGCGTACACTGGTGTCGCTCCGCGTTCTCTATGCGCCTAGACAACGACAACGACGACGACGACGACAACGAGGACGAGGAGGACGACGAGGACGAGGAGGTAATCGGCGAAGACGGGTGGAGGCATCAACGGAGGCGGCGAGATTGTCCGGCGAGGGCGAAGGAAGAACGGCGCGATTGGGTCGATCGACGAGGTCTATGACTGGAACGGCGGAGGCGGATGATCGTGAAGACGTTAGGCGGTGGAGGCGCACGAGGACGGACGACGACGCCGTTGGCACGCACGGGTTCATGACACGGCCCCGCGAGGAAGACTCGCAGAGCGACGCGCAGTGCCGTTTCCGCGCGGAGCATTGACGCGCGCCTCTCCGATGTCATCGTCGCGGCATCTACCTATCCATCTACCTACACCGCTGTGAACATCGTTAACAGCGCGCGCGCGCGCGCGCGCGTGATAACAAGCGCGTCCCGAAGAAGGGGCAGATAGATATCCGAAGGAGAGAAGCAGGAAGGAAGAAAAGAGGAAAGCGGCTATTGCCCTTATCTTCTCTCTCTCTCTTTTTCTCTCTCCCTCCCTCCCTCCCTTCGCCCCTCTTTGTTTCGTCATTTCTAATTTTTTCTCTCCACTGTCTCTCTCGTCCACTCTCGTCGTTTTACAATTTATCTGTTGCCGTTTCGCGCCACTGTGTTTAGTCTCTCGCATACACACGCACGTACGCACGTAAATAGGTATATATTTATTCCCCGTAGTCGGCGATCGACCCCCAGCGTTTTATATCTCCCGTACCCCGTACGTGCGTGTACAATACGGCAGCCGCGTGTGTCATTTTAGTGTGCTTACATATTTTGCATGATACGCGCGCGCGCGAAAGCCGCGATTAAAGGTCGATGACGATGCAACGGGTTCAAGATCAGGACAATGGAATCAACATCAAGTTCGGCCCGGGCAAACCCCGGAAGAACGATTACAGGCTGGTGTCGCAGAGCTCCAACAATAAAGATCGCCGCAATGGGACCAATAAATCAGGTGAGCGAGCGTTGCCGATGATTTAACGCGCCTGGAAGTAAGCGTCTCATTTCGTTTTGCCCGTTTTGTCCAAATCGATATTTTCTGGAAAATCTAGAAAATCAGAAAATATGAGGAACGTATTCCAAGCGTTTTGTCAATCCGCAAACAACATCGTCGATATTTTTACGCGAACCATCTTTGTTGGAGAGTTTTCCGTCTGAAACGCGAGAAATAGCGAAGCGTTATTCAAAATTTATATGAAAAGTCTGTTGGTATTTCTAACGTATTTAAATATGTATTGAAACTCGCAGAAGGAAAAAATTTGCCGTGTCGTTGATGTTTGCAAATGACGTCACAATTACATGATGAATTATGGATACAATCACGAGGAAGCCTCGGGGACAGTTGTTTGAACAATTCCTATCCCTCTTTTATCTTTTGGATACGTATAATGATTTTTGCTAACGCCAACTGGTGTCACTGATAACCTCAGCACAGTTCAGAGGCATATTGTGTTGTTCCGCTTGGACATTGCGCGTTTTTTATAATTCTTCTAACAAGTAAAGTTTATATATTCGATTAGGTATTATATGATATCTTTTCCATTTTTTAGGTATTGCGTTTTATTTTATGAAGTATTATACATATCTGATGCAACATTTTATATTAATATGTATCATTATTTTATTTTTAAAATTTTAATTGAATTGAGATTATTATATATATATATATATATATATAATATTATATACATATAGTATATTGTACACATACACACAGACATACATGTATATAATATATATATATAAATAAAATTGTAGGTCAAAATAATTGTTGAATCTAAAATGCTTACGCATCAAGTAACACAATTCATAGTGCTTGACACGGTTCGTATTTTTATTTCCTCTTACCACGATATGACGTATCACCAAATTATGTTATATTATCATTACTTTTTGACTTTTTATCTACACTTATAACTTTCTACACTAATAAGACTAGTTTTACTCGCTCGTATTCTCTTTTCCCATTTCTATGCTACTGTATCTTTGAGATCATATAACATTTGGGATCGACTGTTATAGATAGATCTTTTATAAATAGAAAGATTGGATAAAAAATTGGCTTAAGAGCCAAGAGATAAAATGAGAGTCAGCAAAACGGATGTAATCACAACGTCGTGTTATATACTTACCAGCATTGATGTTGTAAAATCTTTTATAGTTTGTTAATATAACGATAACGTTCATTTATCTGTGATATGAATATATAACATCATGATTTATACGTTTGAAAGCATTATAATTTCTTCCGTAATATATCATTTCTTTCGGGTGTTAAAACATGTAAATAAGTTTACTTAGAGAAAATTTGTGCAAGACCAAATTTGCTATAGATAGTAAATTAATTCTAAACATTGGAAATTTTTTTCGTTTCTTCTATTTTTTCGATTTATATCGACATTTCAAATACATGATTTAATAATAAAAGAATTATTTTTTAAAGAATTCATATTTTATTTTTGTGTACTAAAACATGTAATTTTAAATAAGCAAATAATTTATTTCGAACGTTTTCCTCTGGTAATAAAACTTTTAATAAAAAAAATTAAGAGAAATTCTTTTGCACAAGAGCGCAATTCGTTACAATATTAAATTAATTTAAAAAATTTAAAATTTCTTTCTGTTTCGTTCTATTTTTTTAATGTACCGACATTTTAAATATCTGATAGATGAAAAAAATTATTTTTTGAGAATTATATTTCATTATTGTATATATTAATGTTAAACGAATCGAATAATTTATATTTGATTTGTTTTAAAAAAATTAAGAGGAATTTTTGTTGTGAAGAGAGACAAGGAAATCATGTAAAAAATAAATAGATTTTAAATTAAAAGAAACTCGCACTTTACGCAAATTGAAATCCTGTCGTCGTGCGACCCTTTTTAATTCATCTATTGTCCGTGCATAAAAATCAAATGAGATTGCACTTCGCAACGGAAATGACTTCCGCGTGTGAGATGGCTGGTATTACAATGTTGCATACCGATGAATGTTGCTCTTTGTCGGCGACAGGAGAAATTACAACTTGCCTTTGTCTAGACGTACGTCGTACAATACGTACAATACATATGTGGAGAGATTGCCTACTTTGTCTTTCCTTTCTTCTGGAATGAATCGCGCGACTTTTCATGTCGTACTCTTGTCAGTGCGATATACCGTGTTTACGATGTTGACGCTCGTGCAAATGTCTATCTCTTTTATATCAGCATTGTATGTCAGATGAGTTTAACCGGCTTCGCTCGCAAAATTAAAATATGAGGAAGTTAGCGTTCATTAGCATACCAATTTTCATCTCGTTATCGCTGGGACGCGTTCTTGTCGCAGAATACACGCCGGGAGAACATCTGTTATTATCTACTTGTTGTTCGATGGCCTAATTGCTGCCGTTTACTCAGTCTTCTTGCAAACCGATTATACAAGATTAATGTACAAACTACGCTAATTCTATATTTTGTTTACTGAGCATTGAGAGCGATTATTCACGTGATAGATGGACTGTCGGAAAAGAAATTCCCGCTGTTCTTTTTCATCGATTTCTTTTTAAAATCTTACACTTTGTACACTGTTAAATCTATGTAGTGGCAAATTTAATTATCGTTTTAGTATAAAATAACGATATATTTAGTAGGAGCAATGGCGACTCACATTAGGTTAAATTTAACGCTATAGCTTTAATAGTGTACCCTTTAAAAAAAGGCTATTTTTTGGGGGGGAATTTTTTTCTACAAAGAGGCTAAAGTAAATTAAAAATCTATAAAGAGACATTCATTATACATGTGTTGAAGTATATAAAAATTTTTTTTTTGGTGGCATTGCCTTCGATTCAAACAGACTGGTTTTTAGCGAGCGCCTAATCAGTGTACAAGATTACCACGAAACGGTTTGGCCAAGAATTTTTATTTTCTACATGATATACTAAAGATGATTTACTAAAGAAGTATATAGAGGTTTTCATAAATATGCTTTTTTATGAACATTTGGAAAAAAGTATTATTTTTGACCAAAAAATTATACATAAAATGTTAATATAACAATACAGTTTTTAACTAATCGAAAAATTGCTACGTACTTTTTTAGATAATTAACAGAGATAATTAATTAATAAATTTCTCTGCAAATTTCAAGTGAATCGAAGAAAAATTGTAGAAGTTATGATGTACCGATTTGATTGAAAAATATCCTTTTGAGAAAAATTCGTTTTTTTATGTAGGGACGAACTTCAAAGAATTAATTTGTAATTAAATTGTAAACTTTGAATTTTTCATTTCATCTAGTGGGTGATATTTTCATATATATAAACTATCATTTAAGCAAAAAAAATTTTCGAATTTTTCATGATTTCAAAGTGATGTAAGGCTTTAAAAAATCACAGAAATAATGATTTTACTTCATATTACTTCTCAAATAAAATGATATTTTATAAATATATTTCGTGAAGCAATTGCGAAATCTTTCTAAAAAAGAATAATTCATTATCACAAAATCGACGATCAATTTAATTTGTGATATTATTCTAGCTTCAATTTGTGATTACTTTTCAAATTTGACAATAAGCAGCACGCAGTTTATATGTATAACTGTAAGATGTATTTAGAATTTACCAGGGCTGGGTAATCATTTAAAATGCCAAATATAAAATACTTAAAAAAATGTATTTAAAATGTAAAATGTTTTTCGAATCCACTTTATATGTAAAATGGGTAAATATATATTTTAAATAGTTTTCAAATACAGAATGGTTTTCCTTACATACACATTTTAATATACATTTTTTAAAATATTTTACATTTAGCATTTTAAATAGAATTACATTTTAAATGGTATTTTAAATGCAAAAATACCCAGCCCTGGAATTTACATATAATTAATAGGGAGTTTTTGCAATAACGTGAACGTTAAAGTCACGTTATCTTTTTCTTAATTAGTTGTTAAGAAGAAGATAACGTGACCATATATCACTGTATCTGGATAAACGGTATTGCAAAAACTCCCTATTATTAGGCGAATCTAGTCTCGACCGCATCGACCCTTTTTTTTACTTATTTCTTTTAAAGCATTCTCTATTTTACTTTTTGTATTATTTAATTCGATATAATGTTGAAAAAGTATAAAGTCCAGAAATCAGAAATTATAAACTATTGGCAATCGAATGAACTTTGAAATATCGATCTTTTTAACAAAAAAATTCTTGACTTCTTGACTCTCAACTTCTTGACGAAAAAAGAGGAAATATCAAATTAATATTTAAAATTACATTGGCGGAAAAATGATCGCGGAAGATAACGATGATTTGTATTATTATAATTAAGCGATGCAAAGATTTTTAAAGGAATTAATAATGAGGTTCTGAAAGATCTCTATTTTTATTACAGAGATAAATGAGAAGAAAGAGGAGGAGTTAGTCCCACCGGATGGAGGTTGGGGATGGCTGGTACTCCTAGCTGCCGTCATGGTCAACCTTCTCATCCCCGGTACCATCAAGTCTTTCGGGGTATTGTTCGTCGAATTCCTTGACATATTTGATGCGTCACCAGCGGCAGCTGCTTGGATACCGTCACTTTGTTACTTCCTATACAGTTCGCTGGGTAAGAAACGCTGCGCGCCATCGAGTATTTCGAGGTCGCGGGTCCACGTTTTTTTTAGACATCTCTCTCAGGTCGAGGGTTCCGTTTTTCCGTAACTTGTCCCAGTTTCGCATTTACGTAATTTACGATTAAATATTTAGGCGTGTCTTATCTCTGCTTATCATGCCTTATCGACACGTCAAAACATCAAAGCCCTGTTTACGTTGTTTGATTACAGTTTCATGATACTTTTATAATGAAAGGAGAGAGAACTCTAGAGTTATTGGCAACCATTATATTAACTTTCACATTACGTCATGATGCACGCTGCAAGCTATGTACATTACATTCTTGCGAAGGAAAAAGGTAATCCATGCTAAATAGTAAATTCCGGGAAATATTTGCGTACTTAGTTGCGTATTGTCTGCGTGATGTTTACGCATTTTTCCTCGGGTAGATTATGAATCACGTTGATGAAGTCTCGAGCAAATATAGTTAGGAATTATGTTTTATCTTCACGTGTATTATGTGTTTGACGAGAATCTGGATCACACCGACCGCACAATGCTTTTTCACAAGAACGAAACCGCGATAATCGCGATAAAATTCTATCAGAATTCAAAATAAATACATCTGTATAAACAGTTTCTAAGTAAACATCGCTGTTGTTACTTGTACTTATTATATTTTCAATGACATTTTATTGTTCCAGGCCCACTCTCTAGTATACTTTCGGTCAAGTATTCCTATCGTACGGTAACTTTAATAGGGGGGACGTTCGCCGCGGCGGGGATGATGCTGAGTTATTTTGCGAACTCTGTGGCCTTTCTATGCGTTAGGTAATATATTTTTATTTTTCATATAAAATAGAGATAAATTAGCTGGTCATTATCTTGTGCAACGGATATCTTCATAAAAGAGTAACCCGTATCACACAAACACGGGCACATACCTTTGTTTAAAAACTAGAAATTCTAGATTTCAATAAAAACAAGATTTATTAAAATGATTTTCTCGTTGTATTTAGTTTTACCCTAATAAGGTAAAATTACTGTAAAAATTTTTCCAATGAAATTACAAAAAGAAAAATTAAAAAATTACAAAGGCAAATTGCAAATATTCAGATGAATCTATTCGGCATTAATAAAGATGAGCGACAACATAAAAAAAAGTCAAATATTCAAATGTCTGAAGAGAATACAAAGTGCAAAATTCAATGTATTGGCTTTATAGTGCTTTTTCGAGCACACAGCTTCAAAATATTCGTTGCATATTATATATTATCAATGTTATAATACGCAGAAATATTTCTTATGCAATTTCCTCTATTTCCAGTTATGGTGTATTCGTAGGTACGGGTGCTGGATTAGCATTTCCTCCGACTGTATATATTGTGACATCTTATTTTGTACGGTTTCGGGGACTCGCTAACGGACTCTGCATATCTGGCAGTGCGTTAGGTTCAATATTTCTTCCGCCCGTTCTGGGTTTTCTTTTACGAGAATATGGTTACAGGTAAGTCTATGCACCTGTTTGACAAATAATTAAAACGTTTTTTATGAAATTGATATGTTGAATGAAATTATAATAATATTTTCGTTTTTAATAAACTGTCATTCAAAATTGAAAATATCACATCAAAATTAAAAAAAAGATACGAATTTAAAAGACAGCGGTTCTCAAACATATTGAAACGTTATAATTAAATTATTAATTATATAGTTTAAAATTTGATTTGTTTTATCTAAACGCTCATCAGATGTTAAATTGTAACAATGGCTTCTTATGTGTAATAATGAAGAATAACAGGAGAGAGAAGAGGATAAATATACAGGATAAATATAAGTTAATCTCACATTTATCGAAAACTGATAAACGCTATGTAACAAATAAAATTACTGTGAGAACAATCTTTATTTATAATTTTTCGATCGGTTACTATACACGTATTAGGGGGTTGCTTGGCACCAAGCGATTACCATCTGTTCCGATCGATGTAACACGATCTAGAAGATACACACTTCCGTAATTAATTACGGCGAATGGCTCAAAAGACAAACCATTCTTTCGTCGCGGAATTCAACTTTTGCCAAAACAGTGGGAAAAAATCATAGTTTGCAAGGGCAAATATTTTGATTGAAGTATTCACACATTTTGTTATTAAAATAAATGCTAAAAAACAAAAAATAGCGACTTTTAATGCAACTCCCTAATATATACTTACATTATAGTAATTGCAGTCGTTCTACTTGGTTCTACTGTCAATCTCTTTTCAGCGATAATAATAATCTAGTAAAGTTGATCAAGGTCTGTGTGTGTGTGTCTATTTACAGAGGTGCAGTGTTAATAATGGGTGCTGTCACGCTAAATGTTTGGGCGAGCGCGCTCCTGTACCACCCGGTAGAATGGCACTTAGTGCCAGCTCGGCCTCCAGACGATAGCGAGGCGCATGATAATGGAGAGACTATGTCGGTGACTGTCACTAGCAGCCCTGAGCAAGCGACAGAGAAGGGCAACAGCCAGCTGGCATCATTGAGCAACTCGACGAACGAAAAGGCCGCGCCGATCGTGCCGAAGAGCGCATCGAGCGTCGCCTTGGAATATTACAAGAACACACCAGTGCAAGGTCGCACGCGAAAGATCAGTATGCCCACCGGACGCGAGATCAGTGGACAGATGCACAGCACGCCGACATTGCACGCCGTGCCAGAACGCGGTGGTGCCATGGTCGAATCCGCCAAATATGTCAGAACAACGAGGTCACCTCTGCACTCGCCCAGCACGTCGTCTTTCAATTACGTCAGTACACCGTATCACGGTAGCACGCTGTCGGTTCTGCACGCAGAACGTGCGTCCACGTTGACATTGAACGCCATCTCCAGCACGTTCACCAGGAAGTCGACGATGAGAGAGCTGAAGCGACACGAGCACGACGAGAAGGATCAACAGAACAAATTCTTCGATTTCAGCTTGCTCAAAGATCCCATCTATCTCGTCATCCTCGTCTCCAACTCCACCAACGCCATCAGCTATACTAATTTCGTCATTTTGTTGCCAGCCTATGCCATTTCTCTAGGTTTCGACAATTGGGACGGATCGTTGTTACTGTCGATCGTCTCCATGCTCGACTTGGTAGGTCGTATCGGCGGCTCCGCTCTCTCTGACATTAAGATCATGCCCAAGCATTGGTACTTCGTCGGTGGTCTGCTCGCCTCTGGCGTCTCTTTGGCCATCATGCCCACTTCCAATACGTATACCATGCTATCTGTTTATTGCGCCTTCTTTGGTCTCGCGTCCGGCATCTACGTCGGTATTACCGCCGTAATTATGGCTGATATGCTGGGCACGGAGAAACTCACCTCGTCCTATGGCATCTCGTTGTTCGTCAACGGTGTCATTCAATTGGTGGGACCGCCAATTTGCGGTATAGTGTTCGAGCAGATCGGCAGCTACGGACCAATCTTCAGTATATTAGGTATCATTCTGGTGTTCGGCTCATCTCTTTGGATCATGGTGCCGTTCATTCGGAAGAAACAGGCAGCGTTGAAAAAGCACGTCAGGATAGACAAAATATAATAGACCAAATAAACAAAATATAAAGTATAGACGTCTGTCTTCGTCGTTAGTATCTGAAAAATCATAGTTTTTTTTTCGTTTTACATATTCGAATTTAAGTTTTGGGATGATTGTGTATCGTAAACATGTACGCGCGAACGAGAAAATTATCCCAAGTTTTCGAATTTAAAAATATAAAATTAAATATAAAATATAAAATTATGAAAAAAAAATTAAACCGTCAAATTGCGTGCGACTCGACATTTTGCGAGGACACGCACGAGCTTAATTGCGCGGTCATTTAAAAGTCGCGTAAGTAGCGTATATATTTAAGTGTGTAAAAAAGAGAGAGAGTGAGTGATCGAATATTATAATATAATATAATATTAAACTGTGATGTTAGCACGAGTGTCGTGTATTGAAGTTACATTGACGAAGTTTTCGGACCGAGCGAGTTGTAACGAAAGAAGTGTCGAAGTCGTTTAATCCGACGACTTTACACACAAACTGTCTACGATAATTAATTGCTGAATAATTATTATAATTTATCGCCAAGGTGCGGTAAATGTGGGGAAAAAAATCTTATTATATATCAAGCATTTTTTTATCTCTTGAGAAATTAGTTAATGTTTGTACATAAGTAATTAATTCGTGTAAATTTTACACTGTAAAACGTTTATTTCGGAAAACGAAAACGTTTTGTTCTATACTGTCATTATATTTAGTTAATGAGAGAGAGAGAGAGAGAGAGAGAGAGAGAGAGAGAGAGAGAGAGAATGAGGATCATTACACTTAGTAAATGAATGAGGAAAGTAATTTATTGTAAATACTATTATATTCATTTGCAATTTTGATTATTGTGTGTACAGAGTGAAATAATTCTATTATTTAGTATGTTTTTCTTATAATGTAAAATGGAATATTGCATGTGCAAATTTCTAATCTGAAGAAAATTAAAGCATAAATTTGTTTAATAATAAGTTTATCGTTCATCTTTTTAAAGCAGATAAAAATGATTTTATTAAAATTCAATATTGTTTTGATATTAAAACGAAAAATTGTCAAAATTGAGAACAGATATTAATAAAGTGCATTTAAAACTAGTACTTATGATGATGAGATGCAAGAAGTATTTAAAATGAATAATATTAATACAATAGAAATATAAAAAATTTAGAAATAAAAGTTTCTTTTATGTATTCAAGAATGAAAACAATTAAAAATATTTATTACACACATTATTGATCTTTGAAAATCACACGAGAGACGAAATATCGATTTGTTTTGAGATATAAAAATTTAAGATATAAAAGCTACATCCAACGGAATTGACTTCACTCTGTGCTAATAATTTAGACTCCAATTTAATCACATTTTTACCGCCAAGCATGCGCCATTGTCCATTATATCGATAATGAAATATCGCACAATGCAATCTTACACATCGTAGTTCATTTTTATAAAGCGGATTATTTATATAGACATTTTGAGATAAGAATTTTTGAGAAACACATAAACGCGTCCTTCCTTGAAAGAAAATTTCTTGCCTTACATCCGAAAAAAGTAATTGTCCTCTCTCTGAAAGTAAAATTTTTCCACCGGCACGAAGACTATAATCTAGTTTTATTCGAGTACTTACAATTAGTAAGAGAAACAGCAGACGTAATTGCTGCTAATTTCGGAACGAAAATGCGATGAGGTAATTTAGCGCGTATACCAATGTCTATGATAGGCCTACAATAAAGTAAACCGTCACGCACTGTAGATATAGTGTCTCTTAAAAACTCGATCGTATGTAAACGCTACTTTAATGCTAGAGTGATCGAAAAGGTTCTACTTACAAGGAATCACCGTCTTCCTATTCTGTGACTCTTAACGACAGTAACGATGTCGTTATATTGTCGTTGCGCAGCTTTTTTTACCATTGTACAAAACTTGCATAACAATATAACAATTTTTGTTATTGTCATTCAAAATTACAGAATAGGGGTCTTAGTCACCACAGAAGAGAATCACTTTCGAATAGAGGCTGCCCTTTTTTTCTAAATTAAGAATAAGAGAATCGAAAGGATCCGCAAGAAGTACAAGTAATTGTATGGTCGTGTAAACAGGATATGTCCGGCGAAATGTCGATTTTACGCCTTTCTAGCGTCAATGCCGTTTTACGGTACTCGAAAGAGATTCGATTCGCGTTCCAGGCTCTTTCGAAATCCGCCGGAAATAATGCCTTATGAGTAGATCATAAGTAGTTTGTAAAAATGTGTAATATATAAAAAAATATATTATGTTTATATAACTCTATACAAATACACAAAATAAAACTAATGTTTCAGAATAGAGTTCATTGGCATTTTTCGTATTAACTCGTTACGTATTCAAATTATTAAAAAAATTATTTAAATTCTATTCTTTTATTCACACATACTATAATTTGTGTATATTATTATTTACATTTTTATAATTATAATTTTATTTATATTTTATAAATAAGGGTGAAGTCGAAATTAATCAATATAAAATAGCATAAGATTAGAATTTTTTGAGAAAATAACATAAATGTTGCAATCTAGATCATGTTTTGAAATAAATACAGTTGTAACATTATTCTCTATATTTCCAAAACAAATGCCCGAATTGGACACTTAGAAATGGTTCACAAGAGAAAAGAATATTTATCATATATTTTACACTTTATCGATATATTTATACCTGCTTGCTCGAATTATGATCTAAGTGACTATGATCTAAATGAAAGCACTTATTTTTCTTTCGAGATAGGTTCAGCAATTGCTGGAGCATCCCGGTAGTTAGGAAACTGTTCCCATGGGGCGGCTAGTTCAAATTTACGGAATTCTTGCGTCAATTCTAATGGTTCAATCACTATTCTTTTATGTTCGTCATCGTAGCGAACCTGAAACATTAATCGTTGATTTTTTAATAAAATTTAATAATTAAAATTTAGGGGTTTATATTTTAAAGAATTTAACAAAAATTATTATTAAATTCTTTAAAATATAAACAATTTATTATTACGTTAAAAACAATGATATACAAATGTTTGTTGAATAATTACCTCAACATATCCACTGAGTGGAAAATCTTTCCTCAGTGGATGTCCTTCAAAGCCATAGTCTGTAAGAATCCTACGAAGATCCGGATGATTCGAGAAGAATACACCAAACATATCCCATACCTCTCGCTCGTACCAATCAGCAGCTTTAAATACACTGTAGAGGGAATCAACTGGCGTCAACTCGTCAGTATACGTTTTCACTCTGATACGTGAATTATATCGCAATGATAGTAGATTATAGACAAGCTGTAATGATAAATACAACATAATAGTTTATTTATAAGTAAAATCTTATTGTCTATTTATAACCCTATATGTCAAACATAATAATTTTAAATTAAGAAGCGCCATAACGGTCAGAACGTTAAGATGTTGAACTATTGTAAATTCATTTAAATGAATTAATTTTCAGAAATGATAATTGCGTGCCGATATGGTTGTCGGACTTTCAACGCAATCAAATCTGAAATTAATAATCCCCCCAAAATTCCCCAACTTAAAAACTGTAATAAAACTTATTGCGAAAAATAATGCCTCGGTCGGGAGTCGAACCCGGATCTCTTGCATTCCGTGCGAGCGTCCTAAGCCTTTAGACTACACGAGACAATAAGTTGGGGAATTTTGGGGGGATTATTAATTTCAGATTTGATTGCGTTGAAAGTCCGACAACCATATCGGCACGCAATTATCATTTCTGAAAATTAATTCATTTAAATGAATTTACAATAGTTCAACATCTTAACGTTCTGACCGTTATGGCGCTTCTTAATTTAAAACTATTATGTTTAACATTAGCGGTCTTTCAATCTTATTATTGCCTATATGTCAATATAAAATATTCAGATTTCTTTATATATATAGATATACATATAAAGCAAATTTACCTCAAATCTATATTGTCTACTGGGTACATCTAAAGCAGTAATATCTGACAGATTAACAAACTGTGTATTATGATGATCTTTTAAAAATGTAAACGTTGGGATGATGCCATCAGGAGTGATTAACAATTCCAACTCGTCACCAGCAGTCAGCTGTACTTGTTGTATGTATTTAGGTAGACAATCATTGATATAGCGACCAAAGTTTATCAGACGATCAACATCAACATGACTGGGTTTCCGTATCGTGGCTGCGAAGATATTTGAATAAACTAATGATTTTGTTAAATATTTTACATATATATCGACATTTTAGTATTACTTTTTTTGCTAACAAAAATTAAAGAGAAAATTAATAACCTCTGCCAAATTTAGACAAATTGCAATAGCTTATTTATGATTAAGTTAAATAAATAAATTGTACATACGACGAGTCTCAGTTTTCTCGGTCTTCTCGCTGCTAGTCGTAGTATTACATCTTATCAATGTCGGAGATGCGACAGCATAACCTGTCAAACACAAGCGTATGTTATTATATAATTCAATAGAAATATCGTTTTTCTAATTAATATTCCATTACATTTTGGCGTAGCAAATGGTAAACTTCGCGATAATCTCCAATAGCTTCTCAATATCGACGTCATTTTCCTAAAGAATATCTTAAATATGATGATTACAAACACGCACTAGTGGTACATGTCTGAAACTTTTGTGACCACCAACGGCACCAACAGCAACTATTGGCAACTATATTGACGAATTAACTAACACAGATATTACCGACACTTATATCAATTAATATCCAACAATAATATAATAATAATATTTATTATCAGGGCTGAACATGTATTAATATTATGATCAACTGTCAATTTTAGTATTTAAATAGAAAATACTTTCAATCTTTCATTATTATTACTGAAATACAAAATACAAAATATTTTTGTGCTTCACTAAAATACAAAATACAATTGTCTTATAAATACTATTTTTCAAATACATACCCAGCCCTGCCTACTATCAATGACATAATATGTATATTATCTAACGATGATGTCATCTAAAATTCACGCTGAAGGCGACTAAACGTTGATTAATTTAATCAACGATTAACTTAATCAATATTTATATTACTTTGTTAATGTGGATAGAACTAGTTATTTTTTATTTGACACACGGAAATAAAAATGAGATTAGAAACAATAAATTATATATAGATAAAAATTTTGCTGTGAACAATTCTACTGGTGTGAGTGACTTATAAATTAATTGTCAATAATTAATAAGTTAATTGGAGCTTAATCATCTTTAATAGATATGACTAATAAATAAGATTAATATAACTATTCTGTATAAGATTAGCGTCTAAGTTCGTTGTCTTTTAATGCTTCTATTTAAATTTATTCTATTACATTGTCTTTTTAGTAATATAAGAATTATCTTTATTTATAAAAATCATACCTTTCTACATCAATTTACATTACTTTTTATTTTTAATTAAGCCCAGATTTTCGCCTAAATATCGCAAAAAATACTGATATTTCAAATATCGATTATACTTAATGTGTACAACAAATTTAATACTTACTTTATAACATAATTACTAATTGTACTATTGTTACTATATAGAACTCATATAATATTACGTTTGTGTGTTAAAAAACTTTATATTTTAATTTTACAAGTAAATCATTTGCGTAATCGAACTGAACTCCTTGTTGCGCGCAACAATTCTTTCGTTTTAGTTCGTTTTGGAGACGGCGACGAGTTAATATTACTAAGCGTCGTATGTCTTCCTTTGCTCTTTTTTTACCTATAAGAAAGTAAAATAAATTTGTGTTACTATTATTCTCTATCACATCTTTTGTACACAGATACACATGCATAGAAATAATGAATACATTATCCCTATTGTCAATCAGATCATCAGTTTTCGTAAAGTGTTCATAACAAAATTATATATAATTGCAAATAATAGAAACTGAGAGAGCTATAACTTTATTTAGTAATATTATAATAGTTTCAAAAATGTTTGATATATTTGTTTGTTATTAATTTATATATGAATAAAAAATTATTTTTACTCAATATTTATCATATATATATATATATAATATACACGTAATTTATTTATTACATATCACATTATTCATTTATTATTTAGAATTTATTATTTGAAAAAATTCTAGAGTAAAGTAATATATAATAAATAAATTATATACATGATATATATTAATTAAAAATAATTGTTAATATATGTATATGTAAGTGGATGAAATTCTAACTTAAAATTTCAAAAACAATTTCTGGTAAATAAGAATTTCTTATTTACATGTATATGTGCATATATCCAAATAAATATTATTGTTCACACCAAAATCTGACTACAGATACCAAAAGTTGTTCATTCTATTAATTACTAAATTACAATACAAAAAATTAAGTTAGAAAAACCAATACCGTGTTTCACAGATATCGTGGTAACCGAGTCTTTATTGACATCAGAATTATCTTCACTTGACTTTGCATGAAAAATATTTTCTTTACTGGATGACTTTTTTGTATTATTTTTTGCTGTGAAATAAGTATAAAATTTTTCTTTGAGATATCAATGTGTACATTTTAAAAATACACATATATACAATTATTACACAAATGTTTACTGAAATATTTAATTTTATAATCTAAATTATCTCTATTGTGCATACCTATTTAATATAATATTGTGCTGTATGTATATTCTCTTAATAACACACAAACAATGTATAAAAAACATTAACATTAAGATCGATTTTAAACTTACATTTTATAAAGAGTACATTGTCATCTTCTTCAGAGTCATCGGAGCTATCTTCATCTTCATCGCTCGACGTCATACTCTTACGTCTACTTCGACGAATACTTTTCTTGTTCCTCGACACAATAGTAGATGGTGGTGGCATTAAACGACTGTCTGTTATCTCATTATCTGTCATTTCGTTATCCTTAGCGTCCACAAGTTCCTGTATTTTCTCTTCTAATTCTATACAAACTGCTTTCGCATCCACCTTTTTCTTCGTTTGCTCAATTATACTTCGTAAGGCCGCTAATACTGGTTTATAATGAATTTTCTCTTTCAGTAATGGTAAACTTTCGATGAGACGTTGTATACCTTTAAGAAAGATAAAACAGGATTATTCTCTTTTGATAAATTACGTTTTATTAATCATAAATTATCTCACTTACTTTTTCTGCTGAATTGTAAAAGCGAAAGACAATACGAAAGATCACGCCACTGTCTCTCTGTGGCGGCTAATTTAAATCTAGTGCAAATCTTATCAATTATAGTATCGATTTGCTTTTCCTTCTGCATTAGGCTGAGAATATATCTGCAAATTATAACAATATTTACAAAGCGTCCAGATTTCTTGCTGCTATACATACTTTAAGTATAATACTTACCTAATGGTTTCCTGGAAATGTTTCTCCTTAAGATTCAACTGAGGATCTGCTAAACGTGATAATATATCAGGCACTATATTGTATAGAGCATTGCCTTTTTGAGCAAGTTGACTGAAGAATTCTTTCGTATCCCGGCGTATCTGTTCATCTTCATCAATGATACATAGGGCTAATTCCGAAACTTGTCCCTTTACGCGAATCATTTCTCTCATTATCAAATTCGACAATATACGAACGCATGTCTTACGCACATTTATATCCTCATCTCGAAGTCTATAGACAAGATAAATATTGATATAATAATATCATCTTACTTCCTCCAATCTTTTTACTGTTTTTATATGAAATAAGACAAACTGTTGTATAAACAAAAGCTTAAAAAAATTAATAACTTTTAAAATATTTTTTTAAATGTTTTTTTTAATGTCATAAAATTTAATTATTAATCTGATTAAGATTTTTATTTTAAATGTTAAAAATTGATGTACAAAAACCAACTTACCTGCCATAAATGTGTTTCGACCATGGTTCCACTTGATTAGGAAATCTAGTAGCAAGATCACTTAATCCAATCAGCGTATTCGATCGGATCCCGGGATATGGCGATCGCTCCAATATGGTGATCAAGAGTCTCAAATATTGTTCGCAAAATTCAGAGCTGACCGTCATCATTTTGCTGAGTGCGAGAGAACCTGCTGCTTGCACGTTCTCATTGTTATACTTATCGGGATATTGACACACATCCAATATCAATGGACTGTAAATAATTGCTACATATAGGGTGGCTCATCGAAAACGAAACAGATTGAATAACTCCTACAAAAATGATTTATCGAAAAAACACAAAAATAGGTCGATTTGTGTTGAGAGGGAGACATCTTTTGACGTCTCTTAATAATTCTTACCTTCAACTTCAATTCTCTAATGCCCGTGTCACATTACGCATTGGAGACTAAGGATTGCGAATTAAGGATTAGAATTCAGCCAATTAGAACGAAACGGATTAAAATTAAAATTATCTGATTGATCGAATTCGTAATCCTCAATCTCCAATGCGTAGTGTGATACGGGCATAAGCGTAGGTGCCAATTCCTAAAAAATTTCAAAAAGAAGGGGGGATCAAATGATACATCATTAGAAAGGTCTTTTAATTCCCTACATTCCTACGTTTGATTTTTTAAATTCGATCAATTCGTTTAGAAGATACAGAGTGTTAAATCTAAAACAAACAGATCTTCATATCTTCAAACTTTTTTCTTTATTAATTATCTATCGAATCAGTCCATTAATAAATTGCGAGGGATGTCTAAATACGTACATTTGAAAATATGAAGATTTGTTTGTTTTAGATTGAACACTTTGTATCTTCTGAACGAATTGATCAAATTTAAAAAATCAAACGTATCAAAAGGAATGTAGGGAATTAAAAGACTTTTCTAATGATATATCATTTGACCCCCCCTTCTCATTTGAAATTTTTTAGGAATTGACACCCTCGCTTAGGAGGTTGAAGTTGAGGGTAAGAATTGTACGTCAAAAGATGTTCCTCTCCCAATACAAATTGACCTATTTTTGCGTTTTTTCGAAAAATCATTTTTGTAAGAGTTATTCAGTCGTTTTCGATGGGCCATCCTGTATATTAATTTTAATATCTAATAACTGAATGTTATTCTTGCAATTCTCAATACGTACACAAATTTCACGAGCAAGCCACCCCCAGTAACAATTTCATGTTCGAGTACGCCGGTCACGAACTCTGCCTCGACGTCGTCTACTGCACCCTCTAATGCTTCTTCGCCGTTATCCTCATTCAATATCGAGGTTTCTTTATTTCGAAAGGCTCGTTGAATAGTTGACAAGTTCGATGAGGTTGACATGTTCATCGATTTAGCCCTATCAGATGTCGTACATATGCTTTTCGTTATTCGTTTCTTTTTCTTACCCTGCATCTCTCGTAGCGTATTTCTACGCTTCAGTTCTTTATAAATGGACACGTCTAGATGAACTAACTGTTTGATGGCAACGTGTCCGATTATGTAAAGTAACTTGGAGAGTACAATGCTCGATACATCTGATATTTCATTTGTTTCTTCATTCATAAACTGACTTTTTTTGGTGATGCTCAATAATAATTCCTTTATCAATTTATCCGGCTGATTCGCCAACTGCAAAGTAAAATTTTCTCAGCGTGATATTCCAAATGTATCACGGCAGTGTTTTGGCACTAAGAGCACGCGCATTTAATTAACATACGACAATCTTACTTACATGATATATAACATTAATTGCATCTGTTGCAAAAGAAATGTAAGCATTTACTTCTGTACTAGTAAAAAAATCTGTTAATAACGTCATGATCTCTTTGAACATATCATGATTATTAGGATACCTATATGATAAAATATGTTTTTCATTAATAATTTCCCAAAAGCTTCGAATTATTTTTATCTTCAGAGGTTTACCTCAAAGGTGGCTTTTCGACATCCTTGTTATTTTGTTTGATTTTTAACAACATTCTGCAAACATCTCGTGCTAAAAGAAGATCGTCTTTCGCGCGTGGACCTAATCCTATCTTCATTAACACGTCCAGATTATCAGATGCTATGTTAGATTTTGCCTGAGCTGTCATCGTTATTATCATTAATGCGGTTCTGCTATCTATTGAAGAAGTATCCGGATATTTCATGGAGAATTTTTCCCATAATACCTACAAATGCAATATTCGTTAGAGTACATTGTCACTTTATTTTTAAAATACTCAAAATATTATAACTTATCGCTGAATAAGATACAATTATAAGAAAATTAATAGTTTACGAGATATTTAATACTTCATACTAATATGTGCCAGAATAAAGTATAAAATATCTCGTAAACTATTGACTTTTGATATCTCTATATATCTATATATATATATATATCTTAAAATACTTTTATAACAGAATAAATAGAGGAATGACATTATATTTAAAAAATTATAATCCCATTTAAAAAAGTTGAAATGGCCTTTATTTTTTTAGCGTCTCTATTTAGAAAAGAAAACATGATCAAAATATTTCCCCCTCAAAACCGTACCACTTTTATCTGAAACATTTTTTTTTAAATCATTAATAATTTCGAAGAAAATTGTCTGTATTAATTAAAATGGACTACCCTGTATGTCTCGGTTTTAACAGATTGATTGGGAATTATAATGGAATTAATGGAAGAAGGAATCTGAAAAGAATGGAATATATAATCCATCTCGGAAACCCATATCTCAATTATTAAATATACTTACTTGTAGCAATTCACTGTTTAATTCTCCGTTTTCATACCACGTCACAATCAGCAGTGTCAAAGCCGAGCTCTGTCCAGGCTTTAATTCCTTCATCAATTCGATCAAACGATTCGCACGAGCAACGGCTATTTGACGGGTTGATCGTTTATCGTTATTCATATTAAGGTAGATCTCTTTGTACACTCCGGCCACATTATTACGCACAGACTGATCGCGATGGAATACTTGAAACAGAGCCTCACGCATAGAGTTGGCCGCTCCGGTTACTCCGAATTGGAAAGCAGTTCCTAAAAATGTGCACGATTCAACAGCATCTCCAGCACACGTAGAAAACAGCAATTTTTCTGCCATTGGTATTGCCTTCTCCAACTCGGTAGCAAACTTCAGACAATTCTGCAGCAAAAAATATATAATACATACAAATATACAATGGTTCAAAAGGATCGCAACGTTGAATTTTATGTTCCATACTTTTAAATAATCTATAACACGCTTTCGTAATCTTAATTCCTCTTTCTTGTTGTTGTCTTGTTCTGAACTTTGCGCGTCGTTTGCATTTTCATCATTTGGCGATCCATTTTCTGACTCTATGAAAATCTTCAATAAAAAGGAAAGTAAAAATTCCTCTTTCGCTGCAGTGGAAAAATTTTCTATTCCAGAAATTTGCTCTAATGTCATACATGTTTTCCACAGGTATGTCACCGCTTCAGTGACTTTTCGGCTTAATAATAATTGTCTCACATGCTCGAAGGCATGATTTGGATCAATGTTCTCTTGTTCTACATCTACAAAGAAATTCATACAATTGATCTTGTTATGCATGGTCTACAATGGCAGTAGCAGTAGTGGATGAGACTGTAAAAGTAACAAATTGACCAATTACAGTTGAATGTAAGAAGAATAATCGACTGTAATTGGTCAATTTCTTACTCTCACAGCCTCATTCATTACTGATACTGCCATTGTAGACCACGCATAATATATTTTGCAAGCGGAACAATAAAGAAGCCACTGAATAATTCATTGAGAGAGATAATTCACATCAAGAAATATAATATAAATATAATACAAACTATCTGTATATTCCTCATTATTTTCCAGAATTTCCTTTATTGCTGCCTTTATATCAGATTGTAAAACAGCCCAAAGCTGGAACCTTTGCTTGTTACCACGTCCACTAGCATTCACGATATTGGTTTGTAATTCTTGTAACTTTGCCATCTCTTTATCGAGTGAATTAGAGAGTTCAACGCAATTTAACTGCACAGATATATAGGTCAATTTAATCTTGAAAGTTTTATTTTTGTATTTACATACCTTGCCTGCGAAAGGATTGCTTTGCAACAGAGTACGCAGCAATTGAAGAGCTTGTTTGCGAACATTTGCGCTCTTATCTTCTAATCGTAACGCAGTATGGGCTAAAAGCTTCCCGTGTCTTGCTAATGGCACAGCGCCTTCACAGCACAAGTGTTGCCAAGTCTGAAGCACTTTCGATCTCACGTAAGCATTGCAATCCAATATATGGTCTTCCAAATTATCCAGACATTCGTTGCGTTGATCTTTCTGTTCATCCGTAAGGTCTTCACCAGTCAATGCTTTTTGCACCACAGCACCCAAGATTCCAATCACACAGTTTCTCATTGTATAAAACTATTAAAAGAATTTAATGATGTTCTTTTAAAGTTTAATAAGAATATATATTTTAATACTTTCTTGTATAAACAATTAAGGCCTAAGTATAAAGATGGCCATAACTGAGTCATGGAATGCAAGTCGCAGTTATAGCTGATCAAAATATTGTGCATTGACTTACAACTATGACCATGTTTCACAACTCAGTTATGGCCATTTTTGTGCCGAGACCCTAAAGAATCATTTATACTTGCCGTAAACTGTTAATTTATATTGTAAGCTATAAAAAATTTACTAAGCTATAGAAAATAATCGATTTCATTTTCCTCACATTCAACTGCGATTGATAAATTTCTTATAGTTTATGGTATAAATTAACAGTTTATGGTCAGTGTAAATGATCCTTTAGTCAGTCAATAGCAGAATTATAATGAAAACATACTTCACTTGATAGATAGTCTGAAATATCGTCGAGGATAGGAATTATGAGATTGGGCTGTAAAATCGCGATATTTTCCAAAAATATAGACGTATTGCGACTATCCGTCTCGTTAATTTCGCTTTGGCCTATCTCATTCATCACTTGTTTTATTAAACCATTGCAGCTACATTCAGTAACCATATGTACTACGCCGGCCGCTATTGGTACTGCCAGTGCATCGTACAATTTTACCAACTGTAACATACAATGTATTTTGAATATTTTATAAATAGAAATTACACATATTTATTCAGATACTTCATAAGTACCTGAACAATCCTCACAACGCAAGTTATTCCATGGTTGTACTTTTTAATTAAAGTTCCTAAAATCTGTTTGTAATAAAAATTGCAATTGAATATAAGATATAATTTAATATAAGATCCATATGTATCCCTTACAGATATTTAATACTAATACTAACGTGAATTAATCACTTATTTTCAATATTAAAAGTACTATTGACAATACTTTTAATACTCAAAATAAGTAATTAATCAGCCAATATTAGTATTACATTTATATAAGGGACACTCAAACGTAAATAACAATACCTCAAATATAGTTTCCCTTATGTGTTTTTGCTTAGCATCCTTACTCTGTTCTAATATCTTATAACATATCTGTGCTAAAGTCCTGCAAGTATTATAGTTATAACACATTATTTTAGAATTAACTTAAAATAAACTTAATAACTTTTAGTGCTGCATAATTTACATGACAAATGAATTATCAACAATAGGTGGTCTCCATATTTTATGTAATGGGATCTGTAGCCATCTATACAGAAGTTCCAATGCTTTCTGCCTGGATAGCTCCCATTCTTCTTCAATATCTGATTTTGTGGATTTCTTACGCTACAAAAAAACATTCATATCTTCATTCATATAACTTTGTAACATATAATATTATAGGTAAGTTTCATACCTTTCCAATATTGCTCTCATTTACATTTTTTATATGTTCTTCCATATGACAGATAAACCATGAAAATAAATACGCCAACATATTGTTAATGCATAGATATGTTTCCCTATCCTCTTCCTCTGTAATATCTTTGCCATGATCAAATATTTTTTCCTGTTCATCCACAAGTACTTCCACAGCTAAAAATCACATATGTACAAATGTAGATAAAATAATTTATTTCTTTTAATCAATTATATATTTATATCTATTGTAAAAACGCAATGTCACTATTTTTAATATAACAATAGAACATCTCACAAAGAATATTACCCTTGTGAATTCTATTGAAAGAACGTTGACAGATCTCGAGTTCCACTTTACTGCCATGAACAATAACGGAAAAAAATGTGTCAAAATGATTCAAAATAAAATGTGCTCCATTTGATTGCAATGCTAATCGTGTAGCTGCAAAATAATTAAAATAAGTTTTAAACTATCTTAATGCAACAATTATTCTAGTGATTTATACACACTAACAATATACAATAATATATTCACAATAACTTATTAATTCTAAACAATACGATAACAATTTTAAATTTATTACAATTAAGAGCTTGAGATAGTACTCGTAAAGGGGTAATCTCTTGAACGAAATACTGCCCAACATGTGACGTTAAGAGCTCGTCCTTTATTAAAGGAATCACGAATTTTTTTCTCATTTTCAAGTAATAATGTCAAAACTATCAACAAAAATGTCAAGCACTGTTAGTGAGATGCTTTACACTGCTAGTGAGATGGTTTACACTGCTCTATAATATTTTCACTAAATATCTAAAAATTATATTTTGTCATTTGTTATTTATACACCCCAATTAAATATTTTCTTTGACCCTTCTTTCTAATAAATTTTCGATTAGGTACATATATAGAACGGAAATTAACCGAATTTAAACAAATGTTAATCAACGCCACTAACGGAAAAACTAATGGTTCCTGCACACTGGACGCGGAAACGCTTGCCGCGTGGCAAAATGTGACGTGATAGCCAATAAACTTACAGCTCTTCATGTCATTGGTTACTGCGTTGCATCTTGCCGCGCGGTAAGCGTTTCCGCGTCCAATGTGCAGAGCCATAAAGGTGTCTTTTCATAATGACGCTCGATGCTCATTTTCAGCGTCAAAATAGATCACGTGATCAAAATTAACGCTTGATATTCGTCAATTTCAATCATGTGTTTTATATTGACGCTCGACGCTCAGTTTTAGCGTCAAAATAGGTCACGTGATTAACGCTTAATATTCGTCAATTTCTATCACGTGATTTATAATGGCTGCGATAAAGAATTTTACAACAGTTGCAAAGCTGCTTTCTCTGCTGAACGCAGCCATTGACGCCGAAAATGAGCGTCGAGCGTCAGCATGAAAAGGTACCTTTATTCTCTGTTTTCCGTTCTCTGTTCCTTTTATTCTGCGCAGCCCCTTACCTCGGATCTACAATAGGGTTTTAAGCCTTAAGCCATAAGAAATGGGCGAATCACAGTCGATTATTCCCCCTCGGATTCGACTGTAATTGGTCAATTTCTTACGACTTAAGGCTTAAAACACCTATTGTAGATCCGGACTTACATGACAGCGTCAAGCGTCGAGCGTCAAGCATCGTGAGCTTGTTATTCGTCAATTTTAATCACATGACCTGTTTTTAGCGAATAGTAATGCTTAATTTACACTGGACGCAGCAAGCGTCAAGCAGCGGAGCAGCAACCAATCAGAGGCGATATTTACGGTGGCGTAAACAATATCGCTTTGCTGGTTGGTTGCTGCTCCGCTGTTTGAAGCTTGCTACATCCAGTGTGAATTAGGCACAAAGGTGCATTCACATGCAAGCGTCAAGCGTCAAGGACGATACGGGCAGTGGTGTAAAAAAATATTTTTTACGCCACTATAAAAATCGCCTCGTTGATTGGTTGCTGCTCCCGCTGCTTGACGCTTGCATGTGAATGCACCTTATGCAGCCGTATGCGCTGCGCATGCGCCAAAAAAGCAGTCCGTATACCATCAAGACGCAATGGGTGCATTCAGTACATGAAGTAAGACTAATTGTAAGTAGATATAACTGTGTGACTAATTTTTTTCTCCCTATCCTATCTAGTTAGGTCTCCTTAGTCTTACTTCATGATTCAGTACCACGACCGCCGCACCGACCTCCTACCATTCTTGGAGGCGAGAGCCAATAAGAAAAGTACCACGACAGTGAGCCTGCAATTGAGTCTGCTGAACGCGATCATTTACGAAAAATCGGAGGTTTTTTTATAATATAATAATAATAATACAATTTTTGCTTATAATTTTAATACAAATAATTTTTACATCTATAATACAATAAACTGGATATAAACAAGTAGAAATGTAAATATTTATATATTCTCATATGGCTTAGAATTGAGAATTAATAAATCATTACCAACCAAACCCTGATATCTCAGAATTGCTCTTAGTAAGAAATTATAATAGATCGTTACCGTCAGCTAGGCAGAATAGTTTTAAAAATGCTATGCCGCTCCAGTGCTTGTAACTCAACAAGAATGATAGCTATAGTATGTCTCAATTGATGAAACTTTGCCAAAGATAATTCAAAAGTCACACATTCACCTGTATTGAAAATCCATTCCATCATAATAGTTGGTTCTAGTACTCTGTTTAATATACTGCAACATATACAGAAAAAAAATAAGAATTTTTTATAAAATATTATTTTACGATAAATATCTACTAAAAAAATCCGAACATACTTTGATGAGATAATAATATCTACCCGCCATTTGCAGGATATAAGTTGTGAATTAAATTTTGTTCTTTGAATTAAACCTAATAATAAGTCTGCTTGTTTTGGACCATAAATCACAGAGGATAAATCTTCCACACATTCTGGATTCAATCTGTAATATGCATAAAGAATAGCTAAGAAAAATTCCATATAACTTTTTAGATGCTATTATAAAAAAAATATTATCATTAAAATTATTCTTTATAACAATTATTGTTATAGATATAAGCTTATTTGTTATATAAAAGTATAAATGTTGTCACAAGCTATACGAGCCGTACGAGCTATAGAACCTAACATATATGTACACTTACTTCAATTCTTCCAAGCATTGTTTAAATTCCACAGGTTTAATATTATGGCATTGCGAACGTAGATATATTTTTAAAATTGTAAGAATAGCTGCATAATATTCATCTACATGTTCTTCAGGTATGCTATATTTTTTACTTATCCGTTCTAGTATACCTTCTTCTATATGTTCCAGTTCTATTGCTTTTACTGCAACTATATATTTTAAACAGTTATTATACAAATTATCTAGATATCCTATTATGGGGTGCGTTCCGTTTCTTGCATGATGTACATACATAATGCATCATTTATCCTTGTTTAATATTCGGTGAATAACAGGATAAAAAGATGCATCATGCGCATCATGCATGAAACGGAACGCAGCCCTTGTTATGCAAATTTCATGCAGTATTAATTTAATATTTCTATGTGACTCTTATTTAATTCAATTACATTTCTTTAAAATAATTTTAGTTTGTATTTAATAAAAGTAATAACTCACGTTGTATTAATGGACGCGCGAATGTTTTCTTTAATTCCGCAAGATATTTTGTTTTGTTCCCTAAAGCACTCAAAAGCTGCGTTTGAAGAGGTGTCGTCATTGTTACGATGACGTTCAGTGACGTTCTTCTTTTTCTTCTTGTCCTCTATTGAATTTACGATCCACTTCAGTGGATCAAGTTACCACAATTTCTTTCAGTGACGTTCGAGTAACTTTGACAAATTTCAAGTGATAACTTAACCCAAAATTTCTCGATGCTCGAACGCCCCAAACAGAATTTGAACGTAGTGCTATCTATTGGAGATTAGAGGAAATGAAGTAATATTACCAAGATACGATGCAGGTAGAAAATTTATATTGATCGACTGCCGATATAAATTTCTTGAAATTGTTGAACTCGATATAAATATCTGAATAATATATATTATTTAGTTTATATAATGCAGTATTTAAGTTATTTATTTTTATACAGATGCTTCATTAATTATCATACATAAAAATTAGATATATTTTAATGATGATTGAAACGGTTGATAATGTCAACGCTCTATCATTCGTGTTCTAGAGTTAGGTCGCGAAAAAATTTATCCATTGCTAATGATTTAAT
>NW_017256127.1:1155090-1160497 GCF_001594055.1 Mycetomoellerius zeteki
ATGCGATAAATAAATAATTTTATTTATAAAAGCTTATTTATAATCATTACAAATCTTTTGGATATAAAATTCGAATTAATAATGTTGCGCTGACAGTAAATGCATTATTTGTGATATGAATGTCGATTATTTGTTGAGGAAAGGATCAATATACATACATATAACAACGTCATTAAATACAAATTGTGAATTATAGCGTTATGAAATGCGCCGTAAGATTTTTTTAGTGGCATTTATATATAAAATCATATTAATCTTAATATTTTCAGCTTAATATACGACAAGAAAATCGACTAAATTCCCTGATATACTTGGTTGAAGTCACAGCTTACAACTGACCGTGTGGCCTAATGGATAAGGCGTCGGACTTCGGATCCGAAGATTGCAGGTTCGAGTCCTGTCACGGTCGCAGGCAACTAATTTTTTTTCTGCTATACGCAAGACACTTTATATGTTCTATTATCACATAGAATTGTCCTATGATTTCCATATTTTGTGTTTTTATTTTTTTTAATAATAAAAACCCATCAGAAATTAACAAATAAATAAAAACGTTTTCAATTATTTTTTAAATTTATTAACTAATTAATATTAATTAATCTAATTCAAAATGAAATTAATGTAAAAATTTAAATTTAAATTTGCACGTTAATTTGTTTCTTTCAATTTATGCGCAATTTAAATAACAGGTAAAATGATATATATCATATATATATATTTTTTTTAAATCAAAATCGTCCGGTAAAAAATTTTAATGTTCGCGAATGAGTTTTTTTGAAGAACTGAATCCGTTTCAATCCACTTTCATTGACTGGGCATATTCTATATTATATATTTTGCTCATTAAATTCTCAGCAAATAAGCTATTATTATTTATCAAAATGCAAATAATAAACATTAAAGATATTAGTTGATGTCAAAATAACGATGAATAACAGAATCGGATTATTTGTTAGGTTGTTGCATTTTGATGTTGTGTAATTATAATATCTATATGTTTTATTCGTGTGAATTAATTCGACCACGCATTTTAAAGCGTAAAGATAGGGCTTTAAATTTGCATTTGAATCTTTTGTTTATGATATTTTGTTCCTAAGTTACATAAAATTGTGAGAATGATAACTTTTAAAGTACACAATAAAATTTCACATAATAAAAAATACGATATTTTTGTGAAAAATTATCATACAAATTTTTTTCAGAAAGCATTTTAAAGCTTAGGAAGTCTATTTTAAGATACTTTGATATTGAAATTTGTTTGCTGATGTTTTATTGAACTGTAGTGCTTTAAAAAATATCGTAAACAAAAGATTCAAACGCAGATTTAAAACCCTATCTTTACGCTTTAAAATGCGTGGTCGAAAACTTCTCTGAGATTTCTTTTCGCTGAGATATTTAACTTTTCGTAAAATGCGAGAAAATTATAAGTGCCTAATACTTTTGCACATGTCTGTACACAAAGTGAACGACCTCGAGACATTTTCTTGAATAATAAGCAATGAAGTGACGAAGATTCCAAATTGTGATGTCGCATATAATGCTATGACATTATCAAGAAAGGTTCGATGGTCCCCGAAACATTATTGGTTAAATAGCTTTTAAATCATTTAGCCTTTAAATTTTCTATAGTAAAATGTCGTCATGACCCATTTATTTCAAAATTGTCGATACTACGTTAATAATTTATTGATTATAAACTATATGAGCAGCATTTGCAGATTGCCGCCAATAGCAATTAAATTTTAATTTAAAGTTTTAATCTTATATATATTGTTATAAGAATAATGTGACAAAGTATCTAAAATAATAATTTATTATTTACAGTACACACACAGAGAAAAACTAATATATAATATTTTCTAAATACAATTATTTTCTTTTCTAAAGAAATGTAACGAATATTTATATAAATTTTTATATAAAATAGTTCATATAAATCTCTTTAAATATTTTATCAACTACTTATAGATATTTAAGAAAAATTGTTTTTAAAATATTTACCGACATATTTAAAGATTAATCATCAATATAGGATCTGATCATCTTATATTGCAGTAAAATTATTTGATAAGTTGTTTTTTGTCTTAGGGAAAAATATTTTAGTGCTTACAAATTTTAGGTTAGTGTCATGCAATTTTAAGTTCTACCATATAATGAATTCATTGGCGAAACCTCACAAGTACCTTCGATAGCTCAGTTGGTAGAGCGGTGGACTGTAGTGGGAAAGAAATTACGAGCAGATATCCATAGGTCGCTGGTTCAAATCCGGCTCGAAGGAATCTTTTTTAATGCTTTTTTTTATTAAAATGAACTTTTGTTAAGGTTATGTTTAAATATATCCTTTAATAAAATACAATATCTCTCTTTTCATTTTTAAAATTGATATTTTTTTACTAGTTGTGTATATGTATAGCATTTAAACTCTTGTAATTTTAATAAAAGAGATGTTTATTTTACTATGTATGGATTGTTATTGTTTTTGGAATGGATCAAAATATTCTCAAATTAGATTTTTTATAAACAAAGTTCTTACTTATGTGTAATGATAAATATCTTTGAAAAAGATATACTCACTAGAGATTTTATAGTTACTATATTAAAATGATAAAGTAAATATTGATTATTATTAATAATGCCAGGTTACAATACTATCCTATTTACGTTATACTTAACTTTTTGTTGCAACATTAAATAAAGAGAAATACATTTTAATATATATTAAAAAATAAACAAAACTTTTTAATTTATCTGCAATTATTTTAAGTTAATATTTTTTAATATAGCTGAATATTTTATCTCTCTCTTTATTTTATTCTATTTATTAAACTGGTTCAACTGTATTACATTATACAAAATATAAAGATATTTTTATAATTACTCAAATTGTTTACAAAATATTTTCTTCAGAAATGTGTGTGTAAACAAACGGACAACAAAAAGAGGGAAACTAAAAATAGTCTTTCATTTATCATTCACACAGTGATGCATAAAGGGTGATTTCATCATTTTTCAGTGATGCATGAAGAGTGATTACTTCATGATTTTCCGTATATGAGGTATTGATTTCACATCTAAAAAAATACGATCGAAGTAAAATACAAGATCAGTACTTCTTCTGATTTAATTAGAAGGTATTACGTTGACAGATTGTTAAACACAGGAATAAACTTGAAATTGTAAAAATTTCAAATATTTGAAATATAAAATATAGACATAAAAAAATAATTTTAAAACGTTCAAATTGTACTTAAAATTTATAAAATATTGTAAAAAGTCTGTTTTATACAATACGAATTATTTCTGTAAAGAATATTACAAAATGTAATTTATGTAATTTATGAATTATTAATACAAGATAATGTTTACACTATTTGAACAGCTATTTATATTATTTAATATATTATTAATTAAATTTGCTTCTCTCTTTGCGCGCGCACGTGCGTGCGTACGTGCATGCGTGCGTACGTGCATGCGTGCGTATGTGTAATCATATATATGGGGCGTTCCACGTCACGGGGACAAGTGTCTAGGCAAAATTTGTGAAGTCGAAATAAAACGTTCGAGGACTTAAAATTTTCGTTTTTATATGTGGTTTAAGGAAAAACATTTTTTTAAATTCAAAATGGCTTCTCCAATATAATTTTGGAAATATAACTAAGGATATTGTTCACGAATGATTCGAAAAACTCACAAATATCGATTTTCATGGAAATCGAATGAATTTTGGACCACCTGATAAATAAAATAAACGCGCGTTTTCAATAATTTTCATAAGTTTTTTATTCATTCTAATCGCCATATTGGAGCCGTTTTGAATTTTAAAAAACGCCACGTTTTTCCTTAAATCATATATAAAAACAAAATTTTAAACCCTCGAACGTGTTATTTCGACTTCACAAATTTTACCCAAACACTTGTCCCCGTTGATGTGGAATTAAGTTATAGAAAAGAAACTGATTTTTTTATCATACGCAATTAGAAAGAAAATCAGAAAAATATAAAGAAAACAAATTTAAATTATCATTAATTTTGATATCACAACTTTTTTTCTATAAATGAATGAAGTCTATGAATTTCTCATCGTATCATTTGACGTACCATTGAATTTGCGTCATACACATTTGATGCTTATCCATTTATCTATTTCGGGGATCGAAATCCTATGAGGGTGCGCCACTCTTTTTTGTCTAATCAGAGCGAAGTGAATTAACTTCAACACGAAACCACACCTAAATATTGTTCGTGTCTCGCGAAGATCAACGATCCTTTTTCACGTAAGTTTGACCTAGTCTCAAATATCGCGAAAATTAGAAAGCTGATACAACTCGTTTATATCGTATCTTCTCTTATCGATTGTATTATAATAGAATTCATTGCGGCAAACGCATTCGGGTCGTTACGCAACAAGTTATTATTCGACTTAACTACTTTTTAAATATTCCGATAACGTATTCAATTTTTAAGAAACTTATTTGCAAAAAGAAAATTTTTCCCAATTAGTTTGACTTATTTCAAATAGCTTGATACTCTACAAAATTTGAAAGAGTATTTTATTTTATTTTATATATACAATGTAATAAAGCTAATATTTAAATATTTTTAAAAGAATTTTTAATTTTTAATGAGAGTAATTATAACTTAATTACTGCCTCTTTCATAAATTACGTCATCCTAATTTTTAGAATATTTCTACTTAATTTAGTATATTTGCTATTTAAGTATTCACAACAAAACTGTCTAATTAAAAGACGATTCATTTTCATCCTATTATAATTAACACAATGATTTATTATATTTAACCAGTTTATTACACTTCTCTAAAAATTAATAAAATTTTCCATGAATAAAATTCGTAAAAAAAATAAGTAATTTTACTCTTTTAATTTACTTGCTATTAGAAGGATAATAAAATTATTCCAGAACGGACATACATATATTCTATTAATTCTATATTTAGAGTATATACCAGATTACATTTATCACTGTATCGTATTTATCACTAAACTTCTGTAGATTAAAAAAAAATTAAGTACTTTATGAAAACATTACTAGAAAAGTATAATAGTAAAAGAGTAATTGCTCATAGGATTAATAATTGAAAATCATACACAGAGACAAAAATGTTTGGTATTTGTAGTTAAATAACGCAATTAAATAACGTTACATTCGATTCTGTGTTCGGTTACAATTATCTTAATTGATTCCACGTGATAAAATCTTTGCACGTACGTCATTGGTTATATAACCTGTGCTATTGTTTTCGCGGATAAGTCTCGTTGCGACGATGTATCGTTGACGCGTTTCCATCCCTCGTGCTACGCCACCACCTCCGAGGGCCCCGAATCGGACGTCAAAAGGGTGGCAGCATGTGTTTGTCTAGGATTGCTACTCGCATCGCGAACAACGC
>NW_017256127.1:1160851-1164239 GCF_001594055.1 Mycetomoellerius zeteki
GCGTTGTTCGCGATGCGAGTAGCAATCCTAGACAAACACATGCTGCCACCCTTTTGACGTCCGATTCGGGGCCCTCGGAGGTGGTGGCGTAGCACGAGGGATGGAAACGCGTCAACGATACATCGTCGCAACGAGACTTATCCGCGAAAACAATAGCACAGGTTATATAACCAATGACGTACGTGCAAAGATTTTATCACGTGGAATCAATTAAGATAATTGTAACCGAACACAGAATCGAATGTAACGTTATTTAATTGCATTATTTAACTATAAAATCAATAATTTTATTATCGATGATGATTAATTCATTGAATAAATGTTGACAAATATTAATTATTTAGTAAAATTGTATTAATATTATATTATAATAACATATGATATAATATATTATAATTATTAAAAAATAAATATTCATTACCGATTATTAAAATATCACGTTTATTTTTGTTTTATTTTAGTATAATAATGTATAGAAGAGTGTTTTACTTGAGGGGAAAAAGAATAAGAGTAAGAATAAGATAGAAAGACAGCTCAATTTATTACGCGCTTTGAGATGATATCCTCTCAAATGCAAAAAACGTAAATCAAAGAGAGAGAGAGAGAGAGAGAGAGAGAGAGAAGAATAATTCTTTATAATCTGTTAATTGTTTAGTGATTTATAAATATAATTTATGTATATACATATATGTATATAAATTGAGGGAATTGGCGGAATAGAAGCACAATTTTACTTGATTTTTCCCTTTAGAGAGATTAGCGCAAATAAACAAGGAATTGATGTTGCTTACATTAGTTAAATATGAACGTGTTTCGATTGTCCTGTGGTGGTGAAAATGATATAATCTAAGGAAAAAGGGCATAAATAATTTAAAATTATTAATAAGATTTTTACCAGAGACTGAACGAAAATGATACGACAATAATGTGTTTTTATTACAACATATTTATGTTAAAATATTTTACGAAAACTCATCAGATGATGATCAAACATTATTTCAATTTATTTTGTACAAGTAAAAGTAAAATGTACTTCATATTTATTTTGTATTTCTGCTAGAAGAATGTGAAAATAAAAAACATTTCTGCAGTTCATAGTCTTTTCTTTCTGTCGATTCTTACAATATTATGATCAATATTCGGAAAAAGGGACTAAGCGCATTTTTTAAATTGCAAATAACTTTTTAAATATTGATCCTAATAGAGAAATATTATAACATATAACTTCTCATTTGTGATATAATAAAAAAGTAATAAGTTATTTTAATTTTAATTTTTATTTTAATATTTTATTAATTTATCGTATATTACCAAGATTGGTAATTAGGCCTTTATTCCACCCATCCCCTCAATTTATTTTAAATAGATACATTTAATTTGATGCATATTTATAATTTTATATGTATATATATATACATATATATGGATTATATATAAACATTCTTACAGTTAATTATATTCATTTTTACTATGATAGAAAGTAAGATATTTTTCTTCCAATTAAAACGTGAATATATAATTTTTAAATTCATATTTCTTTTATTATCTTTATTTGTGCATTTATGTTTTCTTTCGATTCCTTGCTCTTAAAGTTTGATATATCCAGCTATGTCAAATGAAAATTATTAAATGTCAGAAATGTTTAGAGAAAGTAATATACATTTTAATACAAATAATATGAGTGTAGAGAAATATGAGACGATAAAAAAAATTTTCAAAAAGATATAAAAATTTTAACTGTGTGTTTTTATTCTGTATAACTTCTGCGCGTATCTCTCACGGGAATAGACATATCATCCTACTTGGAAACGTTTAATTTTACGAATTACATCGATTTCGAGATATATCGATGTGTGAATAGAACTAAAGAATTCATGACTCATTATTTTATTATATATATTTATACTCTCTTATTGCCACCTTTTTTTAGTCTCAAATCCTGGTTATACTTTGATACTATCGTGAGCACGATTATCCCCCGGCGCGGCGATGATGACGCGCAGTCGTGGCGCGTCATCGAGCAGTGCGCTTGTGCGAGCCAAGGACAGCGGAGGTAGAGAGCGAGGACGTAGACGTGGTCACCATCGAGGGGTAAGGAGAGAGAGAGAGAGAGTGAGAGAGAAAGAGAGGGAGGGGGAAAGAGAGCGAGCGACATCGTCGTCGAAACCGTGGCGGCCGGCGCGGTGCTGTAGGGGTGACGGGGGTTGACGGTGCGGTGAGGAGGTGTCGGAGGGCCGTGAACGCGTCCGCGGGTGTCCGCGGCGTCCGGCGCTCTGTCTCGCAGTCTGATGCCGCCGGTCGTAACGGATTCACGCGTGTACCGTCAATTCGGAGCGTATAGTTCGGAGCGTAGTCCCGACGGCTCTCAGGGGGCGAGAAGAGTTCGCGAGGAGAGAAGAGTCGCGCGATCTGATCAAGGCAGCGTAAATTTGCGAAAGGTCGAACGAATCGAGCGGAACCGCGCAAGCGGAATCGCGATAGCGTGGAACAGCATAGATTCGCTAGGTTCCACGAAAGCGCGACCGAGCCGCGATTTCACGAAGGCGCGACCGAAGTCGCGTGGGGATTAATTCCCACAGGAATTAAGCGGAATTGTACGAAATCGCGGAGGAATTAACGTGTTTGCGCTACTTCGGTGAGTGAGTGACAATTCTCGGAGAAAGCCAACGGAGAGCCTGTAGGAGAGAGTAGGCGATCGTCGTTCGATGCCGCCCTGGCGCCGTGAACTGCGGTGGTGAACCGCAATAGCAAGATCGCGCGAGGATGAGCGATGTCGGTCGATTGTCGCGCATTGAATGGGCAGGTAAGGAGGATTACTCCGGGAAGCACCACACCTCGTGGTGACACTGCGACAGGGCAATTACGGTCGCCGGTGACCAACCACCTCCGGTCTCTGCTCCGATCTTCGTCACGTAATGGCGTTGATTGGGGATCGATTGCATGTGTTGAGGTGTCTGCAGCTTGATGCCTGCCCCCCGTTTACGCTTGTCGAGGAGAGGGTGCAGGTTCTGAGTCTTTCGACGTGGACTGCTGCTGTCCAGGCCGGTAGCGGATCGATTTTTGCGAGGGGTGAGGAGCAAGGGGGTGAGGAGCCGAGCGAGCGAGAAGCGAGCGGAAACGGGGGCAGGGGCGCATCGTGTACGTGGGCATAACGATGTGAATGTGTGTATGGCTCAGTGTGTATGTGTGTATATATATATATATATAAAGTATATTTATGTTGTATGTGGGTGTGTGAGTTTGGGGGTGACTTCGAGAACGGGTCGAGCATTGAGAACGGTTCGTGAGCAGATCGGAACGAGTTAAAAAAGATCTCTCGAGCACCGCTTCGAGATGATCCCGTTTCTGTTCCGGAGTTGGAGACCGGCGACTTCCGATTGTCCAATCT
>NW_017256127.1:1164251-1182070 GCF_001594055.1 Mycetomoellerius zeteki
AGATGACCAAATCGCGGGGTGACGTTGGACCTACTATCCTAGTAATTATAGCGAATGTACGTAATACCTAACGAAATGCCGCACGTCTCGCTGACGTTCGACTTTCTAATGGAGTTACTGTCAAACGTCTCGAACTGAAATTGTACTATTTCTCCAAGAGGGCGGGTGCAAGTAGTTAGTATAATGCACGCGCCATCCACTATTGCGCTACAATCACTTGGAGACTTACTCTACAACCGCACCTCCCGAACTACTTGCGGTAAAATGAGACATAATTATTGCAGGTACATTTCGTAACAGAGAAATCAAAACTAAAGATTGACTGCAATCGTGCATATCAAAGTAAACATGAGTCAGCCATCCTAAATCTAGCTTATGCCCGTTTTTACAAACGTAGATTAACTTTAATCTCTGCAACTTGCTCTTTATCTCTTTTTAATAATTTTTTTAATTCTTAAAACTAGATAAAAATGAAGAGTTAGTTGAGTCGAGATTAAAATTAAGCTACATTGATAGAAACGGGAATTGTAGGCCCGGTTCCACCATAAGATTAACTTTAATCCTCCGTGGTCCAATGTTTTCTTCCCCCTGCTTTTCTAATTCGATTAAATCACTGATGCTCGATTGTATTTTTCAAAGGATTTTCGGGCTCCAAAAAGAATCCGAAAAAATTCTGATACACTCATTTTACAATGATATGATACGAAACGGTTTTTATTTTTTTTTGTCCGAATTTGAGGCAGAATAATTCAAAGTTGAAAATTCGCCGGGCTTCTAAGCCACGATTCGATACCAGAGGGTTAATTTCGGTTCAACTTACTTTCCATCTTTTTCTAATTCTTAGAATTAAAAAAGGATAAAGAGTTAGTTAAATCGAGATTAAAATTAAACTATATTAATAAGAACGGTCATAATTCTTAGAATTAAAAAAACATAAACAGTAAGTTAAATCGAGATTAATGTTAATTTTACATTAGTGGAACTAGGTTAATTAGTTAAATAGTTACTAATGCCATTACGTATTATGTGATTGAAGTTTCTTGATTGTTACGATTAACAAGCAATTATGTAGAGTTAAATTATTTTATGTATTAGGTGTGATAGAAATTTACCCGGAATGATTTCACATTTAATAAGCACTCACGCCATTATAACCCCATCCTAAATTCGTCTATTTTCCAACGATTTGTTGGGAATCTCGGGATTGTCTCAAACGACATCGAGCTTCTTCGTTATCTTCGAAACATGCGATGGATTCGAATATGTGCATTTATCCTCTTATCTGTATAATAGTAAAAGATATCAGGGTGTGACATCAGTTCATTCCTTCGTATAGACTTTCATTAGGTATTAAATTAAGGAGAAAGCAAAAGGATATAAAATAAAAAAGGATTAGAAAGGATAGATTGTGAATGATATTTTCTAAAAATAATAAAAATAAATTATTGAATAAATTGATTTATAGTCGTTCGATTTAAAAACATTGTAATTTTATCAAAATTACAAGCAATTAAAGCAACGTTGTAAAAAATTGACTCTTTAAAAACACTACAGTTCAGAAAGAATTTATTTAACAAAAACGTCGATCAAAATGTAACTAATTGTATAAGAAAAGGATAAAAAAGCAATAATTGAAATATGATCATCTTTAGTGATGAGAAAAAGTAAATAATAAGCAGATAGTTTTTTTATGATTTTGCAAACCCTTTCTTTAAAATTATGATATAAATAGTTATCATAAATAAAAGTTTAAATCAGTGTTGTATTTTTTAAAGTGAAGGTGAATATTAAAAATATAAAAGTTTGCTCTAAAAATGATGACCGCGACACTTGAACATTTTTTTAGTTCTTATCTGTCACTTATCGATTACTCATTCGTATCGCTAAATTAATATTACTAAGAAGGAAAGATTCATCATTTAGATAATGTCAAAAGTTTTATTCGAAAAAGTAGTTATTATTGATAACGATGTTCACTCAATTACTCGGAATTAACCGGAAGAGGATTCTTTAAGAATTGTAATTTATTTGATATCTTTGATATACTTTCTTGATGATATCATTGACAAAAGTAAAGATGAATTTGTAAACTCTCGTGTGCAGTCAGATACGCATAAATGACGCAAACTATATACAATTCTTTGATAAATCTTCTTTCAAGTTATCGCGTAATAATTGCGTATAATATGATGATAATTCCAAAAAATTGTGAATATATTGGGAATGAAAGAATGAAATTGGAAAAATCTAGATGACTGGTAAACTAATTTCACTAATCTTCATTTTATACTTTTTGATAGTCTTTTATTTGTCTTTATTACTCATAGTTAGCTCACCTTGTACATTGTTGAACTTCACGCATAATTTAAATATATAAATCTATAAATATATAAATATATAATCTTAAAAATAAGAGTCAATTTCAAAAGTTTATTTCTCCGAACAAGATTAATTAAATTTGTATTATTTAAATAAATTTGGGTCATATTTCTCATTTTTCTTACTTCTAATATTTTAATTGTTCATGATTCATCGAAGCTAATAATATGTACAAAAATAATTACGTTAAATAAAAAAAAAGTTCGGTCATAGATGATCAATTCCACTTTCCGAAACCATCAAAAGGCCATGAAAGAAGCGACGGACACGGGAATATCTCGTCGACTCATCTTTCAAGCGCACATGTATCGGTTTGTTGCACCATTCCTGAGGTACGACTGAGTAATCATTGAGACTCGCGGAAACGTAATAGGAATGTCGCTTTATTTCGCGAACAAAAATAGTCTTTGCCAACGTCGACTTAACTTCTCAGTCCAATTTCAAATCTGTTCGACGTAATTGTCATAGCTCGCTTTTAATTCTTTGAAATTATTTTTTTAGATTTTCAAACATATTAAAACTAAGAGAGACTATTTTAATCTCTATAATGATTATATCGCATGAATAACGTTGATTAATCATTAATAATTAAAAATTTTTTATGTCATTAAATTGTATACAAATGTTTACGTAATTGCACGGTGCGTCTGGATATAATATAATAAGTAAATTAGTGTTTCAATAAAGTGAAAAGTATATAAAAATAATTTTTTTATAGAATTAGGAAGCAATTTTCCATTTAGTATTTTATTAAATAAATTTTATATAAAATTTTATTACATTGTAGAATATGTTGTAAAACATTTAAGTAATAATGAAAATGAGTAAAAAATTTTTAATAAATAATAGAAAACAGAATAGTGCTTTTTTATGAAATGTTGACTATAAGTACTATATTGATAAATTAATGATTCTTATATTGTCTACACTCGTATTGCAAAATTAAATATTATGGTGTAACTGATGATCTGTTTTATGTGCAAATATAAATATGAAAACTGTGTATATTCTGTTTCTCTTTTAATATTTTATTCTTTTTTTAACGATTGTTTAACCAGTAACTTTATATATGATAATTTTAGGTATAAGTAAGGTTATCATTTTTATAAAATTATAATTTTACTCATATAGAAGCTATATCTTTCGCGGATTAATTTCGAGTTCATATCCATTCTTGAAATGTTAACGTTTCATGAACGTTACAGTTCACTTCATCAGAGCGAGATCTGATACTCGTCCTGATGAAGTGAACTGCAACATTCACGAAACGTTGGCATTCGAAGAATGGATATAGACGCATTAGATAACCTGCAAGACACGTAACTTCTACGTAGAAAGTACTCGTGGAAGCCTTAAAAGTATAATCTTATTTATATGTAAAAATAGTACTATGTGAATATTATATACTTACATGAGTAGGTGTGTAAATAATTTTATATACACAGTTTTCATATTTATTTATTATTGGGGAATTTGGGGAGATTATTAATATTTTCAGATTTGATTGCGTTGAAAGTCCGACAACCATATCGGCACGCAATTATCATTTCTGAAATTAATTCATTTAAATGAATTTACAATAGTTCAACATCTTAACGTTCTGACCGTTATGGCGCTTCTTAATTTAAAATTATTATGTTTAACATTAGCGGTCTTTCAATCTTATTATTGTTTCATATTTATATTTTTTGCGCATACATTTTCTTTTATTATACTTTGTACATATCTTAATTTTTTCTTTTAGTCTGCTATTAACGTAATTGACGTAGCATACTTACGAAGCATTAAATAAAACGTTTCAAAATATTGGAGATTTTCAGAAAACCACGTCGCTCTTTCCATTCTCTATTTTTATTTTTTATTTTTATCCTTCGTTCTCCTTCCTTCTTGTTTCTCGTTATTCATCGCGAGGCATCCACTGTGAATCGGGCTTAACAAACCGCGATCACGAGGTCGGAAAAAATCGATCGCGCATCAGTATATCTACTACTATTCGTTGTATATTTGGGTATGTGCCGTACGAAACTCCTCGTCTGCGCCGTCCTTTCTCCTATACGCTTCTGACCCTTTTCCGCTCTCTGATCCTCGTCGGTCGATAGACCCCGACTGGTGGTTGCTCGTAGTTATGCTCTGTCCTCCTCTCTCCTTTATTTTTCTCTCTGTTATTTCTTCGTAAAGAACATCACCGTCATATCAGAACAAGTGGTACACGTAATAAAGTATCGTATACAGAACGTGATCAATGAACATTAGAATTAAGAGGAATCACGAATAAAATATCCATACTTCAAACTATTTAAATCGCGAAGTATTCAGAAGTTCGAGTTACTATGTGAATATTGTTATCAATAATAAGCGATCTTATTCGATAAAGAATTTGATATTATTTAAATGATGAATTTTTTTTATCTTGGTTTTATCTTTCTTTTTGTATCAATTTGTATGAGAAAATATCATAATCGATAAACGCATAACAAATAAGGATATAAACTATATTAATTAAATTAATTTCTGAATATTTCTTTCGTTATCATTGTACTTTTTTATATATTTTTAAGATAGGATTATCTCTTTTGTATTGCTTTAATTTTCTTCGCGATATTAGTCAAATCTGTCGACATTTAGTATGAAAATATAAATTAATCTTTTATGATTTCTTAATTCTTCTTGAATGGTGTGGCTGTTCTCAAGATTAAACTGAATCGTGTTGAAGTAATTCTATGCCTCGAGTGAGTGTCCCATGACATGTCGATAAACACCCAGTATATCTCCATTCTCGATCATCTATAACTCTTAGGTGCTTTCGGGAAGACGCTATTAATGCTACTTCTGTCATTTTATCTTCATTGTTTATTAGTTGTAAAACAAAGATAAAATTACACAAATAGCGCCAATAGTGTCTCCCCAAGCGCACCTTTGACAACAGCCCAGATATCTTATACAACATAAATGTTATCTAGGAGTTCGTTATGTTGTCGTTGCACAGGGTTTTTTCTATGTAAAATAATATATAATACTGTCGTTAAGAGTTACAGAATCAGGGTACAGAGGTCTTTGGCTAGTATTCATAATCCGTTCTTATTTTAAGGCTTAAATACTGTTGTAATGGTATTCTAAAGTCGTATTACTGACTAAACCATATAATTTTTGTACAACCATTATTTTTTTCCTATTTTAGTGACTCGAAAATCCTTTTCCAGGATTAAATTATGAGCATTAATATGTGAGATGGAGTCTATACTGAGAACGACAAAAAATTTCAAAATTGAGATCTTTTTATGATTTCTTAGTCCAATATGGCACTCTAGACAACAACTGTCACATCATGACAACATTTGCTTCGTATAAAAGCTGTGCAAAATTTGTACTTAAGAAACAGTAGTCCACAGATTAGTAGTTTGCACGAAGAAACTAAGACCCGGTTGCATCAACGTTACTTTGATTTTAAAGCGAGGCTTAAAACTCTCTTCCTCTCTTTCGGCTTTAAAGAGAGAAAATGAAAGTTTTAAGCCTCGCTTAAAGTCAAAGTATGCGTTGGTGCAATCGGGCTTTAGACGTCTAATTAAAACGTTGTTATTATACGAAAATTTATGTGTATGTGTTGCATACGTCAGTGAGATATTGATGTAGTGATGTGTCAATGATACGTGAATCGTTTGTGTGTAAGTGCTATTTACAATGTGACTAATCGTCTTTGGGATCCCTTTAAAGTGCTAATACGGCGCTCTGATTGGTTCGTAACATCTGAAGATGACTACTTAAGATAGTCTTAAATATAAGAATCAACTATGAATACCGGCCTTTGACAGGACCTCTTCCATAATGTAAGCTAAATGAAATAACGGAGATAATGAGTGATGTACGTGGACAAACGATCTTCGAATAGGATACGAGGCGAATGTTCGAAACTCGCCATGTTGTTCTCCAACTTGGGCGGACAGGTAGGAAAACGGATTTGGTTGAGTTTCGCCACAAGTTGCTGGCTGAAATCAGGTCGCTTGCTTGCCAGCGAAGTGTACAATAACCATTCGTCATTTCGTGGATAAGAGTATACGTATAGATATATCTGGAATGTGAATATCACGGCGCACTGTTACAGATCATACTATACTGTATTTAATAATCTATTCGCATATATCTTTTTACATTTTTGCATCATTTATAATATGTACTTTAGAGATGTCAGTTTTCCTGTGATGTACATTCGAAGATGATTGATTTGACAATTTTATGCTTTATAATAATCTTGTCTTTAATAACAATGTTAATAGTAAAATATTCTTTGTATATGTATATTTATTGTAAAAACATGATATTTTTATATCTATTTTTAGAGATTCGGAGAATAGAATTTTATATGTGCATTTTTAAAACTATTACGTAATTATAATACTTTTGATATAATACATTTTTACTGCGTAAATGAGTTTTGCAAAGGTTGCGCTTAATTTTTAATTAATAATTAGAAATGTGTGATGTCTGTATTATTCTTTTGCCATGCTTAAATATTTAGATTAAAATTTTACATTTTTTTATTTGTTATTTTATTTTTAATTTGTTATAAAAGAAACGTAGGTCATTGTCATGTAATCATCGAGTTATCGCGGCATCTTGACAAATTAAGCAAAAAACTTGTAGGTCAAATTTGATTTCAGTTCATAAAAATACATTATTTCGTGGAATACGTAATGTTTTTAATTGTTCTTAGAATATTTCTAAAGAAAATTAAATATGCGTTAAGGTTTAGAAAAAAAGTAAAATTTATTTATTCATTAGATATTTTTTACCATCTGTTTATATTTAATATTCATATTAAAATACAAAGCAATATATAAATAATATAAAAATTAAGGAAGTAATATATATATATTAAATAATAAACTATTTAACATTTAGATTAACATAAATATAAATATATAAGAAGTATCAGTGTGAAGAATATCAGTGTGAAAATCAGTTTTCGAAATTGTTTTATTAAAAAATTCTTAACAATTAATTTATAAAATTTAATAATATAAAAATATTAATTGAAATACAGTTTCCTCTCTACTAAAATAAATTAACACTCGATGCCGAAACTATTAGGTATACAAGGCAGCTCGTTGGATATCGATGTAAGGGAGATTAAGGAGCTCAAGGGTGCGATTAAACGATCCGTTCTTCGAGGTCGCGTGGCGTGACGACGGAGCCAACGTCATCATCTCCACACCGATATTCTTTTGATCTGTCAAGGATGAGAGTTCGTTGTCTAGACGAATCGACGGTTAAGTGGTGCTCTTCAAACGCGGCAGGACGCATTAAATGCCGAAGCATTTGATGTCAAAAGAGGCGGTGGAAGGACACAGGCAGATATATAACGATAGTGAGGATGAAATTCGATGACGATGGCGGACATTCGCGGAAAGGATTAAAGCACGGGATCAAAGTGAGATAAGCAGCTCCTGTCGTCGGCAGAAATTCCGCGGAGTACGATCGATCGCCAAATACCATGCGAAATCGTAGAACCCACTTTAATCATTCTGTACCTGCCGTTTCTCTCATGTTTTCCTTTACGAAGCGAAATTTACGCCCACTTGTTTCAGAAATAACATACTCTGATAGAAAACAAAGTAGTTCCGGCAACTACAATATGACGATTCTGTGAAATTTAAATACTCCTCAACTAGTTTTATAAAGTCATGGGAACAAAAGTAGTTCTGAGGACTGTTAGAATTGTAGTCACGGTAATAAATGTGACGTCTGACAGTATTATTTCATTAGATGTACGTAATTATTAAAAATCAATAAAATAGAGAAGTTATAATATATAATTGTATAGACTTTATATCACAGACATGACAGTTATATTCTCTCTTCCACGATTCAGAGACAAACATTTTTCTAAAATCAGTCATAAATATAAAATATGACACATTTTTTGTGTTAATAATAAAAGAACGTCATTGATACCAACATACTCTTTAAATTTCTTGGAATGAAATTTCGTTCCAGGAGAGTGAAAATACAGCCATTTTCACTTTTCCAAAAATTTTGATTTTGGATAACATTTATTATACAAAAGCTAAAATTTTATTAACATAATACGGACTAGAAAGTGCCTTCTGTCAAATAATATAGCAGATTTTATAATCGTTTTTGTAATTTTGTAATAATTAACTTTTTCGTAAAATAAGAAAAAAATGAGCGTTTGACAAAATGAGCCCCAAAACTGACGCAGTAGACGATAATGTTATATAATCTTTTTTTTACAGGAGTTATTTGCGTAAAATACCTACAAGTGAATGTATATAAGATTTTCTAAAATCTTTTTACTTTGATATAAAATATTTTTTATTGATTCATATGCATACTTTATGTTGTTCTGCAGGACGAAAATATGTAACGTGCAATTCCTTTTTTTGAGGGTTTTCCCCTCATAAATACATGATAGCTTTTAGCTTTGATGGCTGTTTAACGCTATATATAACACAATACTATAAAGATTAAGTTAGCTTATGGGTTTGTCTTACAGACAGGTGTCGGTTTTTCGGTGACGCTGCATTCCGATTTTATATTTAAAACCATATTATGAAAAAAATAAGAAAAAAATACAAATAAAACTGATTGAAGAAGCTACAAACATATATAAAAATGATGTAATTTTATTAATAGCCACTATTATTTAAACTACACAATTTATAGTATACATATAGTTGAAATGTTATTTGTTCTTTATTTTCTGGTTGCTGGTATTAATTTTTTTCTCTGAATTGAGCGATGATTGCAAATAAAATATTTCTTTAATTTTCTCTATTTTTTCTCTATATGATCTCTTCGTGTCTGTTATGATCGTTCAAAAAGAGATGAGGAGGAAAAAGATAAGTTTAGCTGAGAAAGTATTAGCACGCATACTACGGGATGTCTGTATTTTGTGTACGTATTACCGGATGTTTTTTTAAATGAGGTTCTTATACTTGTTAAAGGCGTAACGGCGTAAAATACTGTGTAAAATTTTATTCGATAAAAAACATCTGTGAAATACAGATCGAGTAACTTTGAAGAGGATAACATCATAGGGGGGCAAATACACTACTCTAGGGTCACCGCAAGCAGGTGTGCAAGTTTTGCATTGCATAAAAGTACATTAACAAGCGGGGCGTCAAATTAAGTTTTAAAAATTAATTCTTCATTTTTAATACCAATTGCTTGTGTTTGCTTCTGTCAGATTTAATTTCTTTCAAAACGTATCTGTATATTAATTTAGAAATTTTGTTTTATTAGTATCGTAATTAAAGTCTGAAATCATTGGACCAGATAATTGTTTATTTCCCTGTATTACTGAAATCTTTCAGTATATACAAATCTATATTAAGCCATTTTAGCATCAGGATACAATGATGTAATTTTTTTAGGATAAAAACATAAAAAGTGAAAAATTTTTTTATTAGCCTAAATGGAAAAATTTTTACTTTTTACATTTCTGTCTTCTTTCAAGGAAAAAATTAATGACTAATATCCTAAAATAAAAATGAAATTTGTGGAATCTTTAAAAAAAGATTTGTAAAAAATTATTTTTTAAAAATTATTTAAAAAAATATTTTATTTAAAAGATAAATAAAAAAATATTAGAGATAGTGGCAAATCCTTTTACACAAAGGCACTTTAGTAGCGGCCCTGCTTAACTCTACTTTTATAATTATGCTATTATATTGTATAACTAACTATAATGATATTATATGTTACACATAAACGAAAAGTAAAATTATTAAAATTACCAAAGTGAACGTAATTAAGTCTACGTTATAATTCATCGAAGAGGATAATCACATAATAATGTTAGACGTACAGCTTATACTTAATGAAAACGCATGTATACTCTTAATTTAATTAAATTCGTCATAATTTATCATACTCTTAATTGTAATGCTTATCTTAATGGATTTATTGCGATTATCGTAATTTAATGTATACCTAATTTTACGTTCATGAAAACTTTCCGTTTCTGAGGAAAAGTAACGTAATCGAGTTTCAGGACCCCTCTTGTGTATGGGCGTACACCCTCTCAATTGCGATCGCAGTGGCGACATCCTGTCTGTAGTTTTTACCGCAGTAACCCTCGCGTCATGGGGTGACGACCCTGCGTGTCCGCTCGCATACTGCGTTTCCCTTTTGCATTTCAGATTTATTATTTATTAAAGAAAGAGAAAGAGGGAGAGGGGGAGAGAGAGGGGAGGGAGGTTGTGCTAAGAAAGAAAGAGTGCATGCCAAACTCGATAGAAAGACGCGTGGTTGATTAAAGATTCTATTTCTTCTCAGTAATTATCAACGTCAAAATATTTTATGTTTAGGATACCGAATAAAATACAGATCTGAGACATTCTTTTGCGAATTTAAATCTTTTCTGAGAAAATAAAAACATTTTAAATGTTAGTTTATGAGAATAAAGTTTGCGTAACAGATAAAATTCAAAACAAAAAGGAATGCATTATAAAACAGGTTAAATAATATTATAGTTGAATATTAAGAGAGAAATAGGCGATTGATGATTAATAACTAGAATTATAGATGGACAAAAGAAAATATATATCGTTGCTTTAAAAAAAATATGTAGGCAACAAAATGGATAATAAATAATAAGATTGGAAATAAGATCATTTATGTGAGAACATCAACTGAAATAGATCATATTTTAAATAAGTAATTATTTATGTTTTCTTTATACCAATCTCATTATTTTGTTCATAAAAGTATTAAAGTACGATTATCAAAAAATTAACAGTTTACGAGATATTAATTATTTATTTAATATTTCATGTCATTATGTGCAGAAGAAAGTAAAATATCTCGTAAATTATTGATTTTTTGATATCTCTACTTTAATACTTTTATGTGCAAAATAATTGGAGGAATCATATTATGATATATATATATATTTGAAATTTTTTAGGAATTGGCACCTCCGCTTAGGAGATTGAAGTTGAGAGTAAGAATTGTACATCAACAGATGTCCACCTCTCGATAGAAATCGACATGTTTTTGCGTTTTTTTTTTTTTCGAAAAATCATTTTTGTAGGAGTTATATAGTCTGTTTCGTTTTCGTTCAGCCACTCTGTATATATGAAGACAGTTTGTTACAATATTCGTTATAATGTGTATGATTTGAATAAATTTTCAAAAATTAAAAACGAATTTTTTTACAGTAAACTTTATAAAAATTATTGGCGATTGAAAAAGTGTGTTTTTAAGAATTTTTAAAAAATTTGTACCAATCAAACACATTGTAACATTTTTCTCTGTTTGTTTTTCTTCCGTAAATCTTTTAGTTTTGATGTTAAAAAACATTTCAGAAAAAGCAAGTTTTTACATAAGAAATTCTGTATCTTTGAAATTCGAAAAATAATCGTACCAATTTTTTAAAAAAGCATTTTAAAGCTTAGAAAGTGTACTTTAAAATGTTTGTTTATTAAATTTTGTTGGATGATGTTTTATCAAGGTGTACACTTTTAGTATTTTTTTCAATATTTTTATTTTATTTTAAAGTGAAATAAAAATATTGAAAAAATATATTAAAAAATGAATTTTCAATTTTATGTAACTTAGCAACAAAATATCGTAGAGACAAAATTTAAATACCAGTTTAAAAAACTTTATTTTTCTTCTTTAAAATGTATTTTTGAAAATTTCTATACGATTTTTTTTTTTCACCAAGATACTTAAGTTTTTGTAAAATGCGAGAAAAACGCAAATATTCTTGAATTTATGAACGATAGTATATATAGTAAAGCCTATATCAATAGGCGAATTTTTCCTATGATAATGACAGGAAGGAAGACTTCCTTCCTGGTTAATGAATAAGGACACCGCTTTGTGTCATGAACACGTGGAGCCACTTCATAATATTATCGATCTTTCGTATTTAGAACTGCATGGTGAGCAAGGATTAATAATTTATACGTAATAAATATAATAATAATGTTACATTAGATCAAATTGGTGCCATGAAATGTAATAAAATTGTACTAATATGACAATTTTATGACATTATATTTAACATAAAGTAATTAATCCTATATAAAGTTATAAAAAACGGTTTGAACATATTAAATATTACGTCTACAAAGAGGGATATTTTTATTTATTAATATAAAGTTATTTGCGGATATTATCTAATCTATCACAAATAACAATTATCTAGTTAGTTAATAGAAGGTAATAATTAGAATGTACCTCCGTATAACAGAAAAATTAATTAAAATAATTTAATATTGAATTAATTTATATAAAAAAAAAAACATATGATACAGAGAATTTAAATATTATAAAACATTTATATTAGGAAATTGGAATACTTTTGATACTAATAACATATAACGGTAAGAATGGAGTTTCATGAATTCCTAAATAGGATATTAACAGAATCATTTTATTATGTTATCGATCTTTTCCATATTTAGAACGGCAACGTACGCAGTGAACTAAGAATTTCTATGTATACATACAATAAATAAATGATTTTTTAACATACCATCTTTGTTACATTACACATAGACTACGATTAAACAAATTACTATTGAATGACGAATTAATTTTAATGCTATTTAATGTTTAAACTTTTTACATAATACGTAAACTGTAGAAAATTCATGCAATTATCAAGCAACTTTTCTTGCTCCACAGGTAAAATGACGTCTTACAGCTAAGCGATGAGTTTCTTGCGGACATGATCGAATGGGACAACGTGGGAAAATCAAGAGGGAGAACTTCAGACTGCTGAAGGCTCATTCCTTTGGTCTTCAACTAGGCACGTTTTTAAATCACGTTCATCGACCGCAGGGAAGTTTGACCTGGTTGTGGTTGAAGGTAAGTCTCCCTCTTTCTTTAACTTTGTCTTTCCTTTGATACATGTTAATTCACAATATATTATATTAAATTACCTTGTTGGATTAATTCATTGTTTGCGAGCCGTATTCGGATTATAGATGTACATATACACAGTAATGAAAATTACCGCGATAGAATTCATCATTCTTTGATTTCTATTGTTTGTTTTTCTTATATTTTGTCATTTTGATATTTTTGACAAGCTCAGTAAATTAAAGATGCTTATATGGAAGAAAATTTTTCTCGTACGAAGTTTTATTTGCGGTACTTAGGTATGTTTTACAAATCATATTAAAGGAATTGTTTATGATGGTTTTATCGTCTAAAGCTTTTTGGCAAGCTGAAAAATTTCCATTTTCGTTTATTGCATTCTCCAGATGAGAAGAATTCATTAAAATCTAAATTTGCCTAAGTTTTAGTACATTCGCAGTTGGTTACATATTATAATATGATTTCAATAAGACATTTGTGATTTCTTTTATTATACAAATGTCTATTTAAAAAATAGATTATTGACTTGAATAGATTATAGTCACGAAATTTAAGAGCTTATCTTTAAAACAAAATTTATAAAAAATAATATAATGTGTGGAAAGTAATTTAAATATTAGGTATTTTAAAAAATTACCTAGGAAAAAAATTTAATTAAAGATGATATTATCACACACACATAAAGAAAAGATTTACTACAAGGTGAAGTGAGATTTTCTTGTTATATATTTTAGGATTTAAAATATTAAAATTAACATATTTTATATTCGGAAGAAATGAAAATGAGTTGAACAAGCCTGAATAAAAATAATATTGAAAGAGTAATAATTGTTGTCTTCTTTTTCGGTATAGTTTGCGACGCTAAGCATGGCGAGAAGCAACAACAACGGTTGTGGACGCGGTTCCAAGCATACTGTCCGGCGTTGCGATGTCGCCGTCATGTCACGTGGTAAGGCAATGTTCCAGCAGCACGAATCGATTGGCGTTGTTAACGGAGGCAACGTCCAGCAACGTAGCAACGACGACAGTACCGGGAACAGCAATGGCATCGTCACCGACAGCAATCACAGTCAAATAGAAGGTACGGCAGACTAGAATCATCCTCTTGGACGGATTCGGCGCACTTTACGATTAATGTGAGTATTTTTGCATTCATATTGTTTTTTTTTTATAAATTTGAAGAAATTTTGTATTAAATGGGTTTCACAAAAAAAATTTAAACGAGTAAATATTAACTTTCACTGAACGATAAAATTTATTTGGACCAAAAAACTAGTCTGACTGTTCTACACTTCACGTATGTTATTTGTTCAGAGTGATAACGAGATGAGCGTGCGTGAAAAAACCTATTTTTTATTAATATTTACTAATGTACTAATAGATTAATAGTAACCTTAATTTATTTTACTCTTTATCTTTTTTACTTCTAAAGCCTAGTTCCACAACTCACAGTTAATTCTTAACCGAGGTTCAACTTATTCATTGTCTCTTTCCAATTCTAGAATTGGAAAAAGATAAGAAACAAGTTGAATCTCGCTTAAGAGTTAATCATGAGTTATGAAACTAGGCCTAAGGAATAAAAAAAATAAAAAGTAAATTAATCCTTAATACACACCTCTGAGTCATTCGTGTCCTGCGCATTTATTTTCTTTGAAATACTAAGAGCACCTGGTCAAATACCCGGTCTTTTTTCTACAGGATATTCCGAAGTTCGCGATCGTGTTCAAAATACTATAATAAGAAAATTTTTGAAAAATTAAGTAAAAATGTTATTTGTATGCTGAAGTGTGTACTCACCAACACTCACTAACGAGGGGATAATCACTTAATTTAATTGTGGGACAGAGTCCTCGAAATCATAAAATTCATATGAAATCCCTATATGTATAATCCGATAATTGCATATGCAACCGCGAGAAATCATTGTAATTAGATAAAATCGTTTATTTTACCAAATGACTTCATATGTAATGAAGAAAATTATTTGTAATCAGATGAAATTGTACGAAATCAAATAAAATTATGTAATCTGTGGGACAATATTTCAGCTATATAGTGCTCCCTCGCTTATTGAACTATCGCACGCGTGATTTATGGACAGATAGATGGTCATCTAAACGTAGTTTATAGCTGGCTATATTTAAATCTTTATTATCTAAAAAATTTACAAAAAACTTTTTTATTTAATTTTTAGGGAACTTTCTTACTATTGTATTTCAAGTCGCGAATTTTGGAATATCTAACATTTTTATTAAATGAAATAATAAAACAAATTAATTGATATAAAAAAGATATAATTTAATTAATTTGATATAAAAAAGATACAATTGCAATCTACAAAAAATTACAATTTGTGTAATTGTGCGATCGTGTATTTGAAATGAATACTTTGTTTAAAACTTCCACGGGTAATTTCAAAGAAGCTACGCGGTTTGTAGGTTACCTCTGTATATCGATATATCGTTAAATATTTTTAATGATGTATGAATTCTTGGATCCGTGCAAAACGACTGTTGATAGAAAAAAAATTGATTAAAGTTTATTCGTTTGAAAAATATTGATAAATATTAATCTTTAAATTTTAGATTTGTTATCAGTAAAATTAAATTTTCATGCGCCAAATCTCGCGCAATAATTTTGTAAATTATAAATTCATTCAAAAATATTAAAAAAAATTTTTAAAGAATATGTAAAAAAAAAACGTTGACGTTCCCAAACAGTTTCATATAGAAAAAACAGTGACATGCATTTTATGTGCGGTAATATAAAACCATTTACACGCCTACACGCGCACGAAGTACTTTCGAGAATGTATTAAATATCATACTGCACTAGACATTTAAGAATATATTCGTTCCATAAAGGATTAGTGGGTACATAATCTGATTGATCTTTCAAATTGCAGTCGCGAACGATTAATTAACGTAAATGTTGAACGTTAGATTAGCACAACTATATTGTTACCACGAATTTACTGTAGAGCAAACGAACGAATAGAGCGGATAGAGAGAGGAACGTGAAGGGGAACGTGTCGCGCAGTTGTGCAAACAAATTCAGCTAATTAATCGGGAAGAGCGCGACTGTTTTGCAGTTGAACGCCTACATTCGAGTTATAGCTTCTTCTCTGTGTCGTTTTACTCATTATTAGAGTGAGAAAGGGCGAGATATTCTACTCCTCTATGGAAACATTAATAAGCGGCAAGTTACGTTCTGTTATAAGCAACAGATTTTATATATATATATATATATAATACACACAGAGTGTCCCTATATAAGTAACCACCTCTTTTTATCTTTATTGTTAAACTAACAATGTAGACCTAATAAATATAATATCAAATTAAACGATTCTAACTAAATACTATTATAAGCACAGTGATCACTTAAAAAAATTATTTATATTAAAGAATGGAGAGATATGCATAATTTTTATACGACAAAGTAAATATTTCGATATCATGAAAGTTGTAGTGTCCGTTCTGACGAGTACAACGATATATGATATAATAATAAAATTATTTTATAACAAAATATACAAATTACACAAGTTATTTCGGTCTAAAGTTTTGCAAGAATCACTACCTTTTCAGTTTCGACCGTGCGATGTGGCCAACTTTCGATTGTCCTATTAACGATTTGACGTTTAATATGTTATCATTTGATTATACTCGTTAGAACGAACGCTACAACTTTTATTATATCAAAATATTTACTTTATCGTGTAAAAATTATGCATATTTCTTTGTTTTCCAACATGGATAATTTTCCCAAGTGATCACTGTGCTCACAATAGAGTTTAGTTAGAACGGTTTAATTTGGTATTATATTTGTTAGGTCTATCTTTACTAGTTTACGAAATAAAAAAGGGTGGTCACTTATATGGGGATATCTTGTATATATGTATATCGTTGTTTTTATTTTCAACTGTCATTCGTATTTGTAGTTTACTCATTCGAGTGAGAAAATATAATAATAACTGCATATTATATATAATTTACTCGTTCTAAATGCATTAATTTTTCAACGAGCTTCTAATGGAAATTAATGGAATTATTGGAAATTTATAGAAAATATCTGGTAAACGAAATTATTACTATTATTATATTGCAGTCTTTATTAAGAGTTACGTTTAAGCTCAAAATTTTGTTGCGTAATAATAATAGAAAATTATGCATTTGTGACATAAACATGTAATATTCAACTAATACTTTGCATGCGATATCATATTATATAAAAGGTAATATGTCACTTAAATTACTTAACTCTATATGTTAAAATTAATAATTAAGTTTAATAAATAAATTTTAGTTCGAGGAATAAATGTCCATTTAAAATTATTTATGCAAGAATCCAATCTTTGTTTATTTTTATCCATCTTCTTTACAGATATTGTAATATCTTTTTTAGATATTCTGTGTTTTAAAATCGAATTAGAATTGAACAGAAATGTATTGCTAAAATAATGCAACAAAATTTGAGCTTTTATTCCTATTACTCATCAAACATTGAAATTTTGTCGCTGCTTAGTTTGTTTATATTTCTGTTTCAGAGAACGAGAGGGTGAATGCATCTCGCAGGATGAATTCGTG
>NW_017256127.1:1182102-1183492 GCF_001594055.1 Mycetomoellerius zeteki
CCTGCTGAAGAAACGCGATACGCGAAAGACATTTATGGTATGTTTTAATCTTATTTTAATGCATAATGTATTTAAAATTTTTTATCATTGTAACAATTGGCGTATAACATCTCTTGCATTAAGATCAATTATTTTCGGAATTCAACTTTAAAATAGAAATCCAAACTGTCTTAGTCACTCGATATGATTTTCATTTATTTGATAATTTTTGGAGAAATATGGTTAAATTAAAAATCGGCACCTGTCTCAGAAAATATGTCGCGGACATGTGCCAAATGGATATTCGTGCCACAAATATGTCATCACGTGCAGAAATGTGTTGCCAACATCATTCTTGAAAATCTCCTTTGGGAAGCAATAGTTACTTATTGAAATTAATCGGGTCAAAATGACGAATTTAAAAGCTCGCTAAGTTGTGAGAAAAAACGTTATAGTTGATATTGTCTACACATTGATATTGAATCAACTTATATAATCTTCTATACTGAAGACATAGAATGTCAACGTCAAACATTTGCGACAGTTTATTGGGAAGATTGTACAATAAGAAACTTTATTTTAGTTTAACGAAATGCGTCTAACTGAAATATACAAAGACTTTTATTATATATACATATTTAAGATTCTGTCTTCACTTTCGATCTTAATTTATAATTTTTTAGGTTTTTAATGCTCCTAAATCTTAGTTAGATCAAAACATAAGTTATCTTAATTTTTCCTTTTTTCTTTTTTAACTTTTATGAATAATACACAATAGACACGAAAAAATATACTTTATTTCAATAATTTAATATAAGTGCTATTTGACTTCACAGTTAAAGCTCTCAATCGAATTTTCGCCGAGAATAGCTAATTTTACATTTATTAGAATCGTATAAGAGTGAGACGAAAGTAAAACAACGAAAACGAAAAGACGTGGTCTATACGAGAATGGCGATGGCACGACTGCGTTCGCCAACTATACGTTACCAATCGGTCGTTTTTGTGTAATCGCGGTGCCAACTGGGCCAAGAGTTTGCGACGAAGAAGAGAAATGCTTCTCTATCTCGCTGAATTTTTCGCGCTCTTTTTGCTCTCACTGTGTGCATATGAAAAGGTCATCGAACTACATAATTAGTATAATTAAAAATTAAATCATAATAAGAGAAAATTATATAATTCCAATTTTTTTAAATTAAAATTATAATTAATAAAAATAATACTCGAAAATGATTGATTTAAATACAATAATTTATAAAATGTATATGTGTATATAATACACATACGTATAATTAAACTTAATTGAATTAATGAAGAATTTAAGAAATCGTTAGTAATTCGATATATCAAGTATAATTGTCTCAAATATTATAATTTTATTATAAAAATTTATTTTTCACAAATATTTTGT
>NW_017256127.1:1183623-1243890 GCF_001594055.1 Mycetomoellerius zeteki
CAAATATTTTGTATCTATTTAAATCTGTAAAATTTTATTCGTCAAGATATATTAATTTTTAATATAATTTATTTTATATATAGTCTGATTTTAAATATAATTACTTTTCAGAATTTGAACTCTAATCATTTTTATCAGATCTAGGACACTCGCTATAAATACATGTTCCACGTATATTAGTGACAAATTGATGAATTATTCAGATGATATAGACTCGTCTCAATTTTAGATAATTACGGATTTTTTTAAATTTGAGATACTCGTTTTTATTTTTTAATTATATATAATTTAATACTTATATTTTCCGAGCTCTACATTTAGTACATATAGTACGTATATACATATATTAATATTTTTCTTACGTTTATAAATTAACGAATTATCTAAAAACTTGAAATGTGATATTTTATTCTCCTTCTTTTTTTAATTCTCAAATAATCAATCTGCATCCCAGTATAATAATTTGCTATATCTAGAACTTGATATTTATTATATTATATATTTCAGGATACATTATGAGATAAAATTCTCTTTTCACTGTTTGATATGTATTCGCATTCACATATTTATTAAACATTTTTATCTCTACTTAATTAATATTGAAGTGTTAGGAGAAGAACATTCCACTACGTTGTGATAAGATCTGTCGGGAATCTGCAAAAACTCAAAAATTATAAATTTATCTATCTTTATTTTGAGCAGAGCTATGCTTCTGTCAAAAATTTCCGTACCATCACTGTAACAAGCTCATTTTTTGCGAGCATTCCTCTGCTTGCTATCTTTAGCCTTAAAGATAGCTGGATCAAGAACATTGATGGGTCCATTGTTCCACAATGAAGCAGACACGGTCTCAGTAGGCTCAATGGTGGATGGCAGTAGATGGGGCCCGACCAAAAAATACGCCTGCTCGACCCAAGTAGGCAGAGGTAATCCGGCGACGCAACATTGCCATAGTGGCAGCCCCAAATGAGCCAGCATCATGCGGAAGTATATGGTAAAATTGTCAGCCAAGTGGTACCAGCCACTACCTCGATGGAGCCAAATACTGGGCGAGTCCTGTTCCTGTTTAGAACGATATGCTAAATAAATCCTGCCGTTTTCGGTTCCCGGGAAACACTGGCCAATCTCGAAGAATTTACAATCGCGTGAATCCCCGGAGAACATGGTGTCTTGCGGCTCCGCGATGACGTTCCCCGCTTGGATTCCTGTCGATTCCTGCATCGATGGTCCTGTCTGCCGATCCTTACCGACGTATCTCTTCAGAGACGAAAGACCGCCGATTTCCATACGACCTACTGAGAATTCCTCGCCTACGTTGGCATGGAATTTTTTAATTAGTATCGATGAATTAAAGTCATTAACTTGAAGCTAACAGTTTTTCACACTGCTATAGATAACATAAAAATTAGGAAAATATATATCTTTGAAAGTTTTTAAATAAATCCTAAATCCTGACCCGAGTGGAAATGTATCTGGGCGTTCCAATGTTCTATATTGGGCCCCATGGGGAAGGTGACACGACAGTATCGGAAATCTAGCCGGGCGCTACCTAGTATTTCATCTAGGCGCTAGACAGAATTATGCTGGGGGTGCCAAGATGGGAAAACTAGCCGGGGGCTAGCTAGCGTCCAGCCGATGAGGCAGGATCATAATAATTATGGTAGAAGTATAAGAGTATGCTCTTGCGCATGGCCACGCCCACTGTCCAATCGAAATATGTAGCAAGCATACGTCATCATTAAGCGCGAAATTCGAACGTATGCTTTTAAGCATGCCTTTCAATCCGACTCATTTTTTTATGATGATAATTTCCGCATCCTTTAACCGCACAATGTATTTTGAATGTGAAATCACTCGACTTTGCACTACAGAATTTATTCGGCATGTGCTGCACATGTGTTGGCGACATGGCGACCATATTACATTGACACGAACCGCTCCGGATATAGCCGAATGTGACGTATGCTTGCTATACATGTGCAGTGGTCTACCACTGATTGAGCATACCGTTATACTTCTATCATGATAATAACCATTTTTTAATATAATTAATGTTATTCAATAATATAAAGTAAAAAGTAAGAATAAAAAATTGACCAATCACAGTTGATACATCGACGACAGTATTCTTCTCACAATCGACTGTGATTGGTCAATTTCTTACTCTTACTTCTTACTCCGTGAATTATAGACGACGCATTATGCGTTTAAAATTTACTTTAAGTCTAACTAGATTACCCCCTGTCCCTTCCTAGATAGCGACTAGATAGATTTAATATCTTGGGGCAACACACTGCTTCGTGATCAAGGACTAGACAGTTTTCTCAAATTTCGGCACTACCTCGCGAACCATGACCTAGACAATTTTCCAATATTGGGCCTATAGCGCATCGCGAACCAGGGCCAAGAAAGTTTTCCAATATTGGGGCTAGTCATTATTGCCGTTACCGTCCCAGGCTAGCCTTCCAATATAACGCCTACATTAACTCGTGGAAAACTAGATAGGGCCCATATAGCGCCAGGTCGTAATTTCCACCCGGGGAGTACAATTGTTGATAAAAAATACAAGATTGGTTTTTATTATATTTACTTTGCTTATAAGTACATCTTTTGATTTGATATATTATAATATAATTGTTAATAATTATACGAAAAATTTTAAATATAAATTATAAAAATAAAAATTCTCGATATGTCATGAAAAACCATTTTTGCTATGTAAAAAGGATTATTCTTGCAATTTATATTTAATAATTATAAATTTTTTGAAATAAATAAAATAGCTTAAAATGTATGTTGATAGATTGAGACAATAAATATTTATAAATTTATAATGAATATTTACAAAATGATAATAAAAATTTATAAAATTATATGTGAAATATATGTATAATACATATATAATTCTTGTAACAATATTTTAAAAAAAGTCTAATGAATATAATAATAATATGAATAATAATGGATATTTATATTGAATATTTTATAAAATATAATGTTATGGGACATACATGGATGTAATGGAAAAAATGTACAATTGATGGGAATAAAAAGAGGAAAGTTATGGAAGGATACATTGAATCGGAAGTGCAGGATTAAATAATTATCGTGTTTACCTGCTATATCAAGATTCCACTGTAACAAGAAACCATCAATAGAAGCGTAGAAATTCCGGATGTCCTCGGGAAGCGCACAGCAATGGCGTTGCTCCCAATTGGTGATAGCTCCAGATTCACAGCCATTTCGCCTCTCGACCCGTACATTTCTCACGCATGACGAGTTCTCGAGGATCTTGACTACGCCGAGGGTCAGATTCTCGTAGAAGGAATCCTCGGTGACAATGTCCACGCAGAACGACATTGTTTCTGAATTCTTGCTTTCCGTCTTTTGCATATTTAAATTTATTTTCAAATTTATTTTCTGTCTTTTCCAAAAACTGTAGGAGATTTAGTGTTGCAAAATATACTTCTTTGATCTATTTTTATAAGCTATCGATATTTCTCCATATTAAAAAGAGCGAAAGAGGAATTATAAAGAAATCGTAAAAGACAATCAAACAGGCCAGAATTATAATATTTTTATATTGTTAACACTGTTCTATAATATTGACATATAAGTATATTCAAAGTATTTACAATATTATGTCAGAGAGAATGGAAAAATTATCAAAATATATTTTATGTTCGTATAAATACTTAATGTTTTAATGTATTTTTTTTCCATGCACTCTCTATCGTGTAATTCAAATTTATTTTTGCTTTTTCGTTCTAGCTCTTATATCATCTCTTCTAATAATACCTCTCTTATGTAATATCCGCTCTTTATAGCAGTTGAAAATTAAAAGACGTAATGAGCAAGTGAATGGTGCATTAAGTCACAGATGGAAGCAATTACCATTTGTATGTTTATACTATTTCGTTCACGTGCTACGAAGAAGAAATATAAGAATTCTGTTCACTCCGAATATTATGATGTTTTATAATTGACGTTGCATCGATCTGTGTTATGTAATCATGGTATTGATCAGACACCGAAATAGTATAAATTTTTGCACTACACGTTATGATTCGCTCGTGTCAATGTCAGAAAGATCGCTGTGTCCATGACGTGTTTTACACCATGGCTGTGTCTTTTATCTTTCGACGTTCTAGCATCGCGAAGTATATGTCAGTTCTTTGTTGATCGCCATGACGACGGAACTTTCGAAGCTCAATATCCCCAAACAATGTACAGAATGTTTCACAATTTATCGTCTTTTTGTTCATTTATTGTGATTAATTCAAAACTTTTTAAAGTTCTTCAACTTTTTCTTAAAGTTAAATCAAGAAAGATTTAACTTGTCACAGTTTTTTGCATAATCTATTTAAATATTAAATGTCATGACAATTGAGCGTAAAGAATGTATTCCATTAAAGAAAAACGTATTTGGAAAAACAACCGTGATTAATTTAATCTTTTTATATAAAGTAACATCACAAATAATATAAAGTGGTTACGTTAATTAATTAATTACTTATATATATGTATATATATAAGGTGGAAATTATTTTTAATCAGTTATAAAACTAAAAATTATTTTTATTTCAATATTATTAAGAAAGAGATTACAATTATAATAATTCACAAATTAATCATAAAATTCACAAAAAGAGGTAATAATTATAAGACAATCTCATATTACGATTAACAAGCTGTTATATAATATTCTCAGATTTAAATTATTATTATGAAACTTTTTATCATTTAAAGAATTTTCCACAAAGCTGTATCCGAATAAAGCTTTGTGAAAAATTCTTGAAACAAAGTTCTCAACTTGTCAAAAGAGAAAAACATGCAGTATCGAAACGATTCAAAGTATTATTTAGTATCGTGTTGTGAATAGGGAAGCAGAACAGCAGGTGCGCGTGCAGAACATAATAATTATGGGACACGCACGCATGTACGCGAGGGATTTCTGACCATATAGAATTTATGTGTTACGTTTTTATTTAGTAATGTAAAACAAGGGGTAACCACCCTACTTTATATGTACTGTGGATATTAACTGCAACAGACATGAAACAGAAATATTTTATTTATTTAATGTAAACTGTGTAACTATGGAACGGTTTATATATTTATGCACAAAATATGTTTTTTGAAAAATACTAAGTTTTTCTTGATTTTTTTCTTAAGTGCCTTAATCTTTTTAGTACTTAATTAATTTTAGAATGATAGATATTGATGTATATACATATTATGTATGTACGTATATTTTCTAATATATTAATATTTGAAAAATTAGTAATAAAGGGACAGAGATTGAAGAAAAAGATGTGAAAAGATATCTATAGATATACAATAGTTAATAAATTAATAATATTGAATTATATATAAAAATATATATATATATATACTTTTTTATTAACTATTATTTATTTTTCTGTAGGAAAGATATTTAATTATTATTATGAGCGATGAGCGATGTTACAAATGGAAAATTGACTTCTGATGCTATATGAGATACGCCATATAACTATGTATTTATCTGATCTCAAATCAGCATCTTTTGATTATCCACAGGAGGTCGTTCTACCCCTTTATATCCTCGGAGCCTTGATCGTGGTGAAGGTCATGATACCCAATCCAAACTTTCCTGCGATGCTGACGCAGAGGCATGAAGGGGATATATTTGAATTATTCAATGGCTACAAAAATAATACAATCGCTGTGGTGCCCAATTCTACGGAAACTCTTGTGAGTACTAGTCTCTGAAAATTATTTCCAAATCGCTTTAAATAGTTGAATCAAGTACAAATACTTTTATTTTCAAGTATTTAAATGTTCTAGTGTCTTTTTAAATGTTATGTTATATTCCGTACAGCACAAAATTTGCAGCAATATCGCTGCAAAATTTCTGCAATATTGCTGCAACTTTTGTGTAACTTGTACTGTAGGGGATGAAACATGTCTGCATGTATATATATGAATAAAATTAATATATTGTTCATTTTATTTTTTATTAAAAACATATTTTTCACCGAATTGATTTTTATATAATTTTTAAATAAACTCCCTTTTTCTCTGAAATCTAATTGTGTAAAGTTAAGGGTTTAAAACAAAAATCTCAAATTTCATATTTTTCAATAAAAATATAAAATCTTGATTCCCCTCCCCATTTCTTTAAACATCTTATAAGATAATATTTTATCTAGAAATAATTTTTTAACTTCGAATTCATTAAAAATTACACTTCTTTTCGCTAAATATATATAATGTATATTTTTTACAATATCGTAATTTTATCTAAGCATAAACTGCTTTGAGAATTAGTCTCTTTGCCAGATATTTCGAGGTTTCACGATATAAAATTAACGTTGTATTTTCTAGAGCTTCTTAAGCTCCATGAATAGCCTCTGGCTCTCTATGTGGGATTATCCCGGTAAGCTTCCCTTAAACTTCATGGTGTTCGACACGAAGGATGATCTGCAAGCAGCGTATTGGAGAGATCCTTACAGTATACCTCTAGCAGTTATCTTCGAGGACCCCCAGCCGATATCGCAGCGTCTTATGTAAGATAATTTTTACATTATTTTAACCATTAAACGAATTAAATTTAGAACAAAAGCGTGTGCAATTTCTTTCGAGGAAAAATGCATGCAGAGATTCAGGGAAAAAGACATTTTTTTGTAAGAATCATTTTTATTTTTTATGTTTGTATTAAATTATTTTCTGTACCAGTTATTTTTAAAATTAAAGAGATATCCAAGAAATATGTTGAAACGAGTAATGTTACAATGTTGCTGCACAATGTTTTAATATGTTTCTTGTTTACTGGATAAAGATTTTTATAACAAAGATCACATATGATAATGAAAACCATTCTTAAAAGCAGAATTTTTCTTTTTTTTATAACTTTTAATAATATATATATATATATATATAGAGAGAGAGAGAGAAAAGAGTTCAATTTTTTAAATAAAAAATGTAATAAATTCTAATTAATTTATCTGATCTTTCAATTAATTTATCTTATCTAACTATTTTAATATATTATCACCTCTTTAATGCCAAAAATCGCTATCGCTATAATTAACATTAAAAATATTTTATGCATATAATAAATTTCGGCAAATAGATTTTGAAATCAAGTATATAATACGATGAATACTACTATTAAGTATAAGTCATTAATCATGATTTTTTTCTTTTTTTATTTTGATTCAATTCTGTAGAAAATATTAGCTCAGCGTCTTTTATTAACATATGAAATCTTTCATGCTATTTAGATATGAAATTAGAACGAATCCCTCATACGTCTTGCCGCCATCGCCAACCGAATTGTATTCTGCTCCCATCAGTTGTCGAAAAAATAAGACTGGTCACTGGATGGACGACTTTTTATCGATAAAAACCGGGGAATCTTGTCCCGCTAACAATTACTTGCATTCCGGCTTTTTGGCCTTGCAGATGATGATGGATATCACGAAGATAAGAGTGAGTTTTTTCTTTTATTTCAAAGCTTAGTAAATATCCATTAATTTTATTTTTGAGTCTGTTATTTGATAAGAATGTAGGTCTGTTCTGATAATTAAATTGATCCTGATGTTACTTTTTGCAGTTTATAAACCCGGGAAATCCCGATGTGACAATACCGGATATTAAACTCATAATGTTTCCCAAGGAAGCGTATACCGCTGGTAACCAGAAATTTTTAGATTCACTATTTCTGCTATATATATGCCGCGTTTAATGTGTTAATGATTACATTATTTTCTTAGACTGGATGTTGGCCTTCAGAGTTATTATTCCGCTTTACATGGTTTTTGCGCTCTCGCAATTCATTACCTATCTTCTCATCTTAATAGTTGGCGAGAAGGAAAATAAGATTAAAGAGGGAATGAAGATGATGGGTTTGAACGATTCCGTGTTTTGGTAAGATCGCAATATTTACAAATAATTCTATCTAATCTATCGACTTTAAACTTTGATAATGTATGATTCTGAAAAAATCTAATTTATGTCAAATGTTATTATTAATATTCTCTCACAGCATCACGTATTTCTTTTCTTCTTCTTGTAGGTTGTCTTGGTTCATCATTTACAGTATCTTCGTTTTTTTGCTCTCTGCTGTTGGAGTGGTGTTACTCTTCACCCTGCAAATGTTTCAACACACGCATTTCCTGCCGATATTTCTTTTGGTGGTTCTATACAGTTTTTCCGTGATTATGTTCGCCTTTATGGTCACGCCATTCTTCGATAAGTCGCGCGTAAGTAATTCTTAACGAGATTGTCTCTTCGTATATTTTTTCTTTTTATATTTGAAAGATTTAATTTTTTTCCAAAACGCAACTTTTGTTATAATTTTTATGGTTGTATGTGTCTTACTATTATTAGATTAGTACAGAACAACAATATAAATTATTTTTTTATTATTTTCTTAATAAAGGAATTATATAATATGAGCAATAAAAATATCTTTTTATTTGTTTCAGACGGCTGGTGTCTTAGGAAACTTTGCTGTTACAACACTGAGCTTGATGTATTTCATCCAAGTGTTCGTGAGTGATTCCAGCTCAGTCACATACTGGATGGTTTCTCTGATCAGTCCAACTGCATTCGCTTTGGCGATGGATAAGGTAAAGCTTAAAATATTTTCTTAGTTCCTTATATATATATATATATATAATTTTGAAATAACTAGCAATAATAATAATAGTTTGTTTAATTTTCTTTAAAAAATTATAAAAAATGTAATTTTTATCATTTTTTGGAAGAAATTAAACAATTTCTTTTGTACCATGAACGAAATATTTTACTTAATAAATGATTTAACAAGGAGAGACTAGCAGATGTTTTCATAATTGACAATGTGGATTTCTTGTATACAGCCTTATCAAACGTAAATAAATAATTGCTATATAACATATATGTATAAATATGCACATGTTACATCTATATTATATGGCAATTAGATTCGGTGTTTGTGCTGGGTCGTGTATTTTAAAAAGCTTGGCACTGTGTTGTCTAGTCTCTGGTATTGGATCTGCAAGGTGAAGGAGTAAATTTCGACAATCTCTGGTCCGGCCCAGGAATACCTTTCGGTGGCAGTCTCATCATGATGACTTTGGATATCTTTTTGTACGGCTACCTGGCCTACTATCTCGATTCCGTAATTCCAAGTATGTTTCTTTTTTATTGCAATGCAAAAAATTGCTTATAAATATTCAAATTTTGTTTGAAGTTAAGTACGAAAATACTGAAAAAATACTGAAAAAATGCATGTAATTTTACATGGAAATTACATGTCTATGACCGGAAAATTACCTAAATATGATTGGAAATTTACTGGAAATTGTCTTAAGGTGTCTTTTCAGCTGATGCTTGACGCTCATTTTTAGCGTCAAAATAGATCATGTGATAAAAATTGACGAATATCAAGTGTCGATTTCGATTACGTGACCTAAAAATGAGTGTCGAGCGTCAGCATGAAAAAGCACTTTTATATTCAAGTATTCTTAGGGACAATTTATTTGCGTCATGATGTGCAATTATTTTATATATTATAATATATATGTGTATAATAATATACACATATGTATATGATAAATGATATATGATAAACCTAGATAAAATTTAATATAAGACTCAATTTCTAGGTGAGCATGGAACAAAGAGGCCACCTTGGTTTTGCTTTTTACCTGGATTTTGGTGTCAAAAGAAGGTTCAAAGGGTGAGTTCTTAAGTGTATGTAACATAAATATAAATAAAATTATAAGTCTTTCATTGAAATTTATTACATTATATGTATAAATATATTATATATATGTATTGTATATACACACACATTAGATAATTATATATTGTTTTAAATTACTGAAATGGACTTTTTATTAATACACGCGGACTAATTGAGATATTTTGAAGTAGCATAAAAATTCGAAAGATTTTATAAAAAAGTGTAAAAAGCATTCTAAATTATTTAAAAGGTTTGTGTGTATATGTTATTCTTTTCTTTTTTAATAATAATAATGATAATAATAATAATAATTTTATTGAGTGTAACGATTAATGAAAGTATACATATAATAAGGATATTAGTTGTTGATGAATTATAGGAGTGTCACAATTGTCGTTTTCATAGAAATATTTGCAGGTACCATCATCGAACGGTGAATCAAACTCGTTTATTCCGGGCGAGGAGGCGAATCGCGACGTGGAGCCGGTAGTGCGCGAAATGAAGGGCCGCGAAGCGATCAGGATAACTGACCTCTACAAATCATTCTACAAGTGCAGGCAACCGGAGATAAAGGCGGTGAATGGCATCAATCTGACTATTTACGAGGGTCAAATCACTGCCATCCTCGGTCACAACGGCGCTGGCAAGACCACTCTCTTCAACATCCTTACAGGCCTGACCGCACCTACGTCTGGCACCGCCCTAATATTCGGTTACGATGTGCGCGATTCCAACGACATGCGAGCAATACGCAGCATGACCGGAGTCTGTCCGCAACACGACATCCTTTTCGATCTACTGACGCCGCGCGAACATCTCGAGTTCTTCGCCGCGGTGCGTGGCATTCCACGCTCGATGATACGACATGAGGTACCTAAAGAGTAAAATTATCTATACGCGTGTATTCTACTATACCTATTTCTATTATACTGATTTATATACTACTTTGTATAATAGTTTGTATTAATAATGAAGCTCAATATTTTTATTTATTTAAAATAGAGTAATACTCGCTAGATTGACTATTTGATCTCCAGGTGAAGAAAACCCTGAAAGACATTGATCTAGTTGAGAAAGCGGACACTTTCGCACGATATCTAAGCGGTGGACAAAAGAGAAAATTATCTGTAGGAATCGCTATCATCGGCGATCCCAAAATTGTTATCCTTGACGAGCCTACCGCCGGGGTGGATCCTTATTCGAGAAGACAGTTATGGTCTCTTCTTCAGTCGAGGCGACACGGAAAAGTGATTCTATTGACAACTCACTTCATGGACGAAGCGGATATACTCGCCGACAGGAAAGCAGTAATCAGCAAGGGAAAGCTCAGATGTTGTGGCAGTTCTCTGTTTTTAAAGAACAAATTCGGCATTGGATACCATTTAACGTATGAATGCTATATTATTATATTATAGTATTTATTCTTACATTGACAGAAAACTCATTAAAATTTTATAAAATAAAAATTCTTAAATTTAAAATTTTGAATTTTTATTTTAAGAAAAACTTACGAAAAAAGAATTTTCTTGTTTTACATTTATTTATTTTAATTAATTTGATGTCGAAATTATTTGATTTTTTATTTGCTATAGAAAAACATGGGATTGTACAAAAATTCAATGTTGTATTTTATCAGAACTTGTATCAACAAGAGGAAATTGCAAAACGTGTACAGTTTTTCGTCAAAAATAAAATAATTTCGAACATTTAATGAATATTATATTTTGCAATTATAGATTAGTCCTAGAAGGTAATGCCAGGGAACATGCTATCAGCCGATTAGTAACATCACATGTGAGTAAAGCGGAAAAGGCAAGACGTCACGGTCGGGAATTGAGCTTTATTCTACCTCACAACTCTGTGGAAAATTTTGCACCCCTTTTCTCTGCCATCGAGCATGAAATCAAGACTCGTTCGAGTAGGCTTGGCATCAGCAGCTATGGTGTGTCGATGACTACTCTGGAAGAAGTATTTTTACATCTGGAAAAGGACGAAGAGACCGAGTGTACAATGGATAACCTGTCGAAGAAGATGGTGCGTAATCGCGCGCTCAGCCGGTCACTTTCATTGCAGTCCAAGAGTACGTCGTATCAGAGCTTGCAGAACGAGGGGGTAATCGTACAGGGCGACGGTCAAGGGAAGGGTACGTGGATCACTTCTTCTCTCGCTTTTTCCTGAAATGAATAAACTCTTTTTTGTTAATTATATCTATAAGTTATTAATCAATATTAAATTAATATTAAATACCTATATATGTTGTTTAATCATTTGTTAGTGATATTATGAAGTTATTTTATAGCTAATGATTTGCCGGACGGTATCCATAATGATCGAAATCCACCTGTGCTCGGCCTTGGCCTAGATTCCATCAAGATTCGGCCTAACTTCTTTCAAATACTCTATGCCATGTTACGTGTAAGAGTACTCAGACTCTTCAGAAATCTCCAACTGCTATACTTCACAATCATTACGCCACTGGCTCTGGTAGCGCTCGGTCTCTATTTGAACAGCATTCGAACGGTCGATGTCAAGATGGAGTCGCTAAAACTTGATAGCCGTAAGTGATTAAAATTATGCAAAATAGGAAATAGTTTGGTTTCTTTTTTTTATTTATATCTAAATTAATTTTTTTAATTTTAAAACAAGTATGGTATATTAATTGCAAATCAGCTCTATGAAGAACAACGTTTTTATCGTTTTAATTAAGATGGTATTTCATAATAAATATATTTTTATAAAAATATAGAATTTTATTACATGTCCATAAATTCATGAATATATGGGATATATTATATTTTAATTAAAGGTTGTTGCCACGAATTAATCAGGTTCATGAATTTATGGTCAAACTACGTAAAAAATTTAGTTTATAGAACACGAATTATATAATATTTTCCATATAAAATCGTTACTATTTTTGAAAAATCAAATTAATTATGGCATGTTTTCCATTTTTTAGATACATACAACGAAACCGAGATCCTCTACTTAAATAATACCGATCACGACATTACCAAGTTGATAGACAGTATAACTCAAGACGCGAAGCACATTGAAGAATACGATGGCAATTTCGCAAATTTAATGAATATCCCGCCACATATAGCCGCCTTCAACATTAATGATTATAATTTACCGCGACTCAACCTGACCGTCACATACAACGATACGATGCAACATTCCCTTCCGATATTGATAAACATTCTTTCGAACGCTTATTATAGGTGAGTTTATCATGTGGAAAAAATAAAGAGAGTTTAGTAGTTTTGAAATATTTAAGATATAAATTCTTTAAAAATAAAAGATGCTCAATATGTTACATTTTGTCTACAATCCATTTGATGCTACAAATGCTTGAAGCATTTTTTGATTGGTCAATTAGTAAAATTTTTTCTTTCAATTGGTTCAAATACTTCAAAGCATTTGTAGCATCAAGTGGATAGTATCTTTGTTATAAAACATTAAAAAAAAATATGAAGTAAAAAAATTAATATTGTAGGATAATAGGAACTGTAAATTAATTTCTTGAAACATTTTTAACTTATATAAACAAAAGAGATTGTAGTTTAGTTAGATGATAAAAATGCGCCTCAAATTGAGTAATATCTTTATGAATTATAAATTTTTATTTAGATTGATCTCGGGTAAGAATGAAGCTATGCCAATCGAAGTCCATACACACCCTTTCCAGCAAACATCTCAACCTCAACAGTTCAATATCGGCGCAGCCAGCTGTGCTATCTTTCTCGGCATGGTTTTAATAATATTGCCGATTACTTTAGCAGTAGACATGGTTAACGATCGCGAGGTAAGGACTTTACTTTTAAATGTTATACCTCATTATATGGATTATAATATTTAGCGCATTAAACATTTTAATAATATGCAAAACAAAAAATCTATTAATGTTAAAAATTTCTAATTTTATTTAAAATTAAACGAACTGCAAAGTTTCTTTTATCGATTTTAAGCAAAGTAGATATTTTGGATTTTAATTCTTTTATTATACATATATTTGTTTAAATGATCTTTTTTATCTGAAATCATTTGAAAGATTCAGTAAGCATAAAGTTAAAATGAAATGTGATGTTTTTTTCAGAGAGATTCTATATACAGTATAAAAATATTTTTCAGATCAAAGCGAAGAATCAGCTTCGCGTGAATGGCCTGTCGTTCTCCACGTATTTTTTTAGCTACTTCATTGTGCTAGTCGGCCTGATGATTTTCATCTGCCTGTGCATTCTCGGCATCATATTCCTCTTCGATGTGCCTTCGCTACGGGAAATACCGGCCATCATCACCCTCGGCATATACTGCCCATCGTCTATCGTCTTCTCTACATGTCTCAGTTATATCTTCGATAAAGTGGATTCCGCGCAAAGCATGTTGCCGAACATCGCGACCTTCTTAGGGTTGCTACCATTCATCCTTGTTATGATTCTTGATATGCAAGGACTCGGTAAATAGTAAAACCGATGTACTGAAATCATCTCATCATTTTCTTTCAGTGAAACTGTAATGAAAAGCCATCTTCCTCGCAAGCTTTTTTATTTTAAAGCCTAATTCGCGATGTTAGTCATGGAATAAAACTATTTATATCTTTTTTCTTTTTTGTTGAAAAGCTGTAAGCCTTTAACTATAAGCCTTTGACTTTGAATGTTAAATCCTAACTTGCAGCGTTGTCGATTTGCCGAACTATTTATATATTTTTTTTTCTTATCTCTGAAATTATATAAGCTTTGTAACTATTTTTTTCATACTTTATCAAAATTGATATCATCAAAATTATAAAATTACCTGTTACGTATCTGTTGCTCAAGGTGGGACAGCTTCGTTCGCGTTGCACGTGGCCTTTTCCCTATTGAACAGCATGTACGTGCCGTATGCGGCGGTGTATTACGTGGACCGCGTTCATTTGATGTGCTCCATCAATGCTGCCTGTCACTATCTCGCCATGTCTGATTACCTCACTATGGAGATTATATTGCTGGCTTTTGGTGCGCTGCTACAATGTCCGATTTGGCTCATAATACTACTTATACTGGACATCAACAAAAGTGGTGGCAATGTCAGCGATGTGTTTAAATACTACTTTCTGGTTAGCGCAAATTTAACGTTATCAATTAAAATTTTTATTACTACTCGTACTATTTTTTTTATATGTACAAACATATATATGTATATTTTAAAGTTACATGATATTGTTTTATATTCATATTTGTATCCTATGATACGATTCAAAGCATTTAATTTTATGTTATAGGAACAAAAATGTCAAATTCTTTGGTTTGCTTCATTTTTCTAATTTATTTCTTTTATAAGTAATTTTCTTTCTTTTCCTAATTTACTTGTAAATTTTTTAATTTAGTGTCTAAAAATTTATGTTATTAAGAAAATCTCTAATAATATCTTGCACGAAATGTATGAGAATACATTTTCGTTCTTAAATTGTATTATAATTTTTGCCTATTTAATAAATAAATATATCGTAAATAAACAATTTTTTATATAATTTAAGGTATACATTCCAGTCATATTTATGAGTGAATAGCAAATTTTAAATTAAATTTATTAAACCTATCTGAAATATATTTTTGTAACAAGATGAGATCTTTTCCATTTTTACAGAGTGATGGCGATTCTATTCGTGAGGAAATTATGGAAAATTCGGATATTGGCGAACACGAAGATACAGATGTGAAGAACGAGCGACAAAAAGTTTTCAATTTTGTCGTTTCATCGGCCCTCGGTCAAGAACCGCCCTTAGTATTGCTTCAAGTAAGTCAAGTACGAATTGAAGACATTAGACTGTCTGACAATACGAATGTGAATAATAATTTCCGACGTATCTTTGCTTGCTAAACACGAATTCATTGACAGAAATTGACTAACATACAACAATTTTGAAAAAAATGGCATAAAAAATAACCATTTTAAAGATTTCATGATATTGCAGCACCATTATCCAATTTATAAATAAATTTTATTAAAGCTCCGCGAAAGCATCAATTTTTAGTTTTAAAATGCATTTTAGTTTGTTTCGGTGTTCTCGAAAAGGATTTCCAAATCTGTAAAAGTAATATACATATGCGATATCATTCTACGAAAATTATTGCTTAATCGATAAAAAAAACGACTTTGGGATCTTCTTAATAACAAAATATTTATATATTATTATATAACAAAATTAGTTAAACAAACACAGTTTGTTTTAACTTAAAGCAATTTTTATAACGCAAATATTCAAATTAATTCTTTTTGATGGAATGTAAAATTATTTTATCTCACATGTTATAAAATGCATGATTATAGAATCTGCGAAAGGAATATCGACAAAAAGAATCAGGATCATCCTGCTGTTCAAAGCGTGAGGACGAGCGAAAGGTTGCTGTGCGAAACCTCTCGTTAGCGTTAGAACCAGGCGAGGTCATGGGCTTATTAGGTCATAACGGCGCTGGCAAGACCACGGCAATGAAGATCATCATCGCCGAGGAGGCACCCACGAAGGGCAGGGTGCAAATTAGTGGTCATAACATTAACACCCACATGACGGAGGCTTTTCGACAGATGGGCTATTGTCCCCAGCACGACGACGCCGCAATTCGCGGTGTTCCATGGAGCGAAATCGATGGGTGCGATATATCTTTTAATATTTACCTAGTAAAATATAATTAGATAAATTTTTAGGGATATAATGGTTAACTTATATAAACAATCGAATTATTATAGAATTAAAAGCATTCTGTTTGATATACTTAAGAATTAAAGTTCTACTGCAGCGTCAAAAATTACTGCATTATAATTAAGTATTTCCTTTTTCATATGGCAATCTAGTTTTCTGATGTATATAAATTAATACTAGCATTTCTATGCATAATTGATAGAATATTATTTTTTAATTATTATGTTGCAGAATCGTGGATCAGTATTTGACTGGTCTGCAGATTCACGAACATGCCGACAAGCAGAGCCAAGAATGTTCCGGCGGAACTAGAAGAAAACTTAGCTTTGCGATGGCAATGGTCAGTGGACCTAAGGTGATTCTTATGGATGAACCAAGCACAGGTATGGATCCCAGATCAAAGAGATTCCTATGGGATACGATTCTCGCTAGTTTCCAGGTAAGACTGTGTATTACAATTTGAAATTATTTTTCCTTATTCAATAGATTTTTTTAAAAATATATACTTTTTTAAATTCCTACCAACTAAAACTTCTTACCAGATAAAAAAAGTATAAAATCAATGTGAATAAATATAGGTATAACAAATATAGAAGAATAAATAATAAAATAATAGCAATATAATTATCAGAATATACAGTAATCAATTCACATTAAAAGATTAAAGATATCTCGATTCGATTACATATTAAAAATTTTCTTCTAAAAATCTTTTTTATTATAGGGTGGCAGGGGAGTTATATTGACTACCCATTCCATGGAAGAAGCAGACGCACTGTGTTCAAGAGTCGGCATAATGGTGAAGGGTGAGCTGAGATGCATCGGCTCGACTCAGCATCTAAAAAATCTCTATGGTGCTGGCTATACTTTAGAGATGAAGCTACTAGGCGGCGACTGTACACCGACGACACCCTCCGGCGACAGGATCGCCGGCTTGAAGGAATTCGTCGCCGGCCTCTTCCCCGACGCCACTCTGGAGGAGAGCTTCGCTGACCGGCTAGTTTTTGCCGTGCCCCAACATTCTGTGACCTCACTGGCTGAGTGCTTTACACAATTAGAAAAAGGTGAGAAGATGGCTTGAAGAGTTTGAAGAATTTTCTTCGAATTTAATAATCGACTTGTCATAGATCCAAAGAACACAAAAATCTAAGGATACTTTTTTTATGCAAGCGTAATATTAAAGAACATTAAAACTAAAAGATAAGAAAATTAGAAAAAAATATATAATTTTATTTTGATTTTTAAGTCGGGACGTTTTAATTTGGATATTTTGAAAATATAATTTTTTTTTAATTGTGTAGCGATTACACAATTTTTAATTTTGAACTTGGAATTTTATCTAATTAGCATAAAATAAATATAAGTTTAAGAAATAAAACTAAGATTTATCTAGAGTTCTTTGAGAGAAACAGAGAGAAAGAGAGAGAGGAGGGAGGGAGGGATTTGAGATTAGAATTTTAAAGTTTCCGATTTAGGAATTTAAAACTTTAGCCTCATATTGTAAATCGATTGTGAAGGAAATTTTCGTAACTTTTTGAAAATTTTTGGTTGCAGCCAAACTCGAATTGGACATTGAAGAGTACAGTTTTAGTCAAACTACCCTGGAACAGGTGTTCCTCAAGTTCTCGCACTAGAACACTTCCTTGGAATGACGATGTGACATCGTTACGTGATATAAGTGATAAACTCGCGATCAGTGCGCGTGAAAGAACTGTTCATCTACATAGGAACATGTGAAGAAAAAGAATGTGCTAGAACATGACAAATGTTGTTAGTTGTTTGGTTTCCGGAATTTCTATGTCCTCACTAACAAATTATGTGATTGCGCCAATGACAATGTGATGAAACGTGTCATCTTTTTATTACAAGGCGTCGCAGATAATGGAATGGTGAGTATAATGGTTATCTAACGATTCTAGTATTGCAAAAGAATATCGAAGAGACGTCGGTTTGTGTCTTCAAATTTTTGGAGGGACAATGAAGAAACGAACAGACAAAATGATGAGACAAGAAGAGTTTTTGAATAATTTAAATTTTATTTTGAAGTGCAAAGTGACAAGCCTGTTTGAAGCTTAATAGAGAAATGAGAAATGAAGATGGAATATAATATGGAAAACAAGAAACAATTATCTAAGAATCGTAGCGTTTAAGAAGTGAGAGAGAGAAGAAATGAAGAATTATTTATTTGATCCAAAGTACTGAAGAAATTATAGAACAATGAAGAAAGAGAAACAGGAATGGTAGATTGTGTTTACAAAAAAGAGAGATAAGTTAAATTCTAGACTGTCAAAGCAAGAATGAAGAAACCAAAGAAACGTAAATTATCTCACCGTTATACATTCGATAGCAAGTATTAAGATGACAGAAAACTATAGGGATGACAAAATGGTGAACAGATAGATAACTGTACTAAAGCCTACATTTGAGGGAGTGTTAAAGAAACTAGTCGCTTTGTAGCTCCAAACTGGCAGAATGATGAAGCAACAAGGGAGCTATGAGGGAACATATACATATACAAGTTAGCAATTAGTCCTAGTATACAATTTTGAAGGAGTATTAAGTGACAAATCGTATTGCAGCTTTATCGAAGAAGAAATGTTGGAGAAACAGTATAGTAAAATGGAACTTCAAAGAAATATTAATGAAAGTTCTTTAGTTCCGAGATTAAAGGAACTATATGGGAAAAAGATGAAGAATTTAATAATTGCTAGGCAAAAATTGTTTCGTCATTGCAAAATTAACGACGGGAGACGACAGGGGAGTAGTCCATTAGGTCTAGCGTGGAAATGCTTCGAGGAGTATCGGGACAAATCAGTTCAGGTCGAAGAAATGACTGGAGGACGATGGAACATAAAGTTAACTCTTCAGATGGTGCTTCGAGAAAGTGTTGAAACGAGAGGCCGCCTTCGAATTATCGGAGGAACGACGATCGATAGAATCGTGGAACAGTTAGGAACAAATAGGAATCTAATAATAGTGTCTTTCCTTTAGGAGAACGTCAAGGTGACAGGGTGGACGAGGGAGAGACATTGACGGTGGTGTTATTGTTCGTGCTAGTGAACGAACGCAATCGTCCTTCGCGAAAAAGACTCTCTCTCTACAAAGTTTTGTGTATTTATTCTATAAATAGTATTGCGGGGGTATATATCATGGGGATATAGTCGCGATTTTTGAACACGAGCTCCCTTTTAACAGTGGAGTATCGTTGTTCACAAAGCTTTACGCTCGAAATTTCCCACGAAGTTTTTATCTGACGTCTCTATCTCTCTCATCGGCATCGTTTCATCCGTAACGTCGCGTCCGAGTGGTGGATCTTCCGCTCGGAGATCGGCGTCCGAGGATGAACGTTAAGTGTAAGCGCAGCGATGCGCGGGGAGTGAACGTCCTCGTGGCGTAGGGTTGAGATTACGTACTGATAGTTCACTTCGTATTTGAAAACTTACCGATAATAGATCTCATATCGATATTGCACTGGAATTGGAGCGCACGTCCCGTTGTTTTCGGGCAGGACAGTTCGTTCATGGTAGCTGCAAATCGATAGACCGGCTCGAGAAGATGATAATGTAAGATTTCAGTCTTCGGCTGGCTTTTAACATTTACAATCCTGAAAAAGAAATCTTTATATCGTATAATCACACACATGCTAGTAAACCGCGTTACAAATCCTTCACTCATAATAGTATTATTTTACCAATCTTACCCGATTATTGACTGCAGAAAATGGATAATAAAAAAAATTTGATTAAACTGAGGCTTTGAAATTCAAGAATTTTTTTAAACATTTTTTAAAGTTTGTAGTTTTTATTTTTTTTTTATTTACGTTTCGATTTTTTTCAGAGATTTCTTTAGACATGTTTAATATTTATTTTACATTTCTTCTTTTAATAAAATTAAATAATTTAATACCACAATAAAGACAAAATAATACCATAATTAAGACATGTTGAGAGAAAAATGTACTAAATTTTAATAAATAATTGTTTGAATAGTACTAATATAACATTTATTTACGGAAAATAAATATTTGCTAAATAAAATATAATAATAGATAAATCAAATTAATGGTTCTTGTACTAAATAAATATAGGTATGTTTAATTTAATACTAATTAAAAATAGGTATGTAATATTTAATAAATATTCAATATTGGCACTATTCAAACAAATATTTATTAAAATTTAGTATATTTTTCTCTCAATAAATACATACATACAATCATCAATACATTTTTATCAAAAATTAAAATAAATTTCTAAGAAATATATGTATAATATTGGATACTGTAATAACAATTTATTTCAGAAAAAAAATGATGACTTGTCACGCAAGAAACACAGTACAATGATAAGATATTGAGAATAAAAATAGATGAGACGCATCAATCTAAATTCAATTCACTTAATTCCTTCTCAGTCATCTATTTTCTGCATTCAAATATGACGAAGAAACGCAATATCATAAGTATTTTCTAGATAAAATTGCAAATATGTAGATATATTTTTCGAGTTATAAGATTGAGAATACATTTGTAATATGAGATTTTTCGAATTGCCCACTTTTTGAGCCGAGCCATCGAAGTGGCGCCGACGTGAGTCCTATTGGGCCGTGCTGAATGCATCGAGTTACGAGGAGTGTTCGAGAAGTAGCTAGCTTTCATCGTGGAATTACCGCAAACGTACTGATTACTTAAATCTTTCAGCCAAGACGCTTTTTAGGCGAATTTTCGGATTTTGAGCATTGACATAACGTTACAGATTCGACATAACATTTGTATATTTATTATAATTTTCAGGAAATTAAAAAAAATGCTTCCTGGAAGGCGCGAATGAGAAAACATCAGAGTTATCCAACGGGATTTACATAGAGATAAAAGATTAAATAAGAGAAATATTGCGCAACTAGTCGGTTTTTGTTGAGTGATGCTGCGACATTCCGTATATATTGTGATCGGTAGATCGGATGATGTTTTATTCTCTTTTGATAAACGAGGGGACTAACGTGCCTTGAGTTTAGTATATATATGTATATATACGCGTAACTCGAAGAAGCCGAGAAGCGTAATTGTCATGCTGCTCATAGAATAAAGTACGATTGTTCCTGAGAGCTACGAAGTGCTGTAGTGATCCCTTCTGTCCTGTTACTTTTCTTCCGACACTCCAGCGCAATCGTTTTTCCGAAACCCGCGAAGCGTCGTATTATTTCTCGAACACCTCTCGCATTTTCTACACGTAATTAAAAATACCCCAGGAAGGGCCATAGTCCTAACAAAGAAAACGTAAGAATGACACGGCTTATAGTCTCGAGCGCAACAACTAGAATGTTTTTCTTGTGTGATAACAATCATGCGGACACTCTTTACCGTTAAACATCGATTGAATAATACAGCGAACGATTCTGAGAGAAAAAAAGCAGTTACAGTTGAAGGTACTGTTAATGTTGTAGGTTTAACTCTTTGCACACGGCAATCCTGTTTTACACGTCATTATCCTTCCCGCGATTGAAGGAAGATCTTGTAAAAAGAAATTTGAAAAATAAAATTTAGTTAATAAAAAATAAGCTACTCTTTTCTCTTCTGTAGCTAATTAAAAGAAAAGAACAGAAATTATTTCGTGAAAGGAATCTATATGATAATTATATAATTTTGTTATTACATATGTATAATATTATTTATGTGCATATGTATAAATAAATCACAAGATTAGATGAAATAATTATTCATTCTTGTGATATATTTTTTCAATTTGTCATCTCTCTCTCTCTCTCTCTCTCATTCGAGTAGGAAGAGTTAAGTCAGTTTTCTGTCGAGAATAATTTCGCATACTTTAGTCAAGGAGAACTGATCAACATTAAGCAATATATATGAGAAATTGAAATGGATACGATTATGTAATTGAAGGCATGAATGGTAAAGGGCGTCAATTAAAACGCGATCGATCGTTCGATCAGATCGAAATATCTTAATCCCTTCCATGAACAAATTATTTGTGAAATGTACCCGAATTGATTTATATATTCTTTACAAATATATGTTGTACAGACTATCCCAAATTCATTGTTTTTTCCTTTAACGATATTCAATGATATATTTTTTGAAAAATTTCGGTTTAGTTTTTCCTCACAAACGAAAATTTAATAAAAACATTATCTGCCTTTCTAATCTTTTTATCTTCAATCTTATATCTTGTGACATTTTTTATCAAGAAGAAAAGTTTGAAAACTTTTCAGACTGTGTCACTAATAACAGAAAAATCAGTTTTAGAAAAAACTGATCTTTTTGTATTTACAAGCTTTTCGTAAAATGAGAGAAAAAGAGATGTGCAGTGAATTTGGAACAGCTTGTATATAAGTTATTAATATAATTATCTCAGTATAGAGAGTAACTTGGAAGGGAAGCATTCCCGCAACACGTGTATATAAATTTTCTTGGTCCTATAAAAAAGAGAAGTAATATGCTTTTTTATACAAATATCATTCACCGAGATTTTAGAATTCCGCTTTTATTAATTTACGAAAGATCCGGGATGATAACTAAATATTCTTATCATCCAATTTTTCAAGTAACATAGTCGAACTGAATAAACTTTATCTCACATCAAAATGATCGATTTATTTCTCTGTCACAAAATAGTAAATTTACATGCGATCAAATATTTATTGTAAAATTTTTAATATTTTAACAGTTTGCGCTACTTTTATTATATATTATTTCTATTTTATAGAGACACATACTTAGAAGGATTATTTTTTCAGTTAATTTTTAATTAATACAGTATTCTATATATATTTTTTAGTATTCTCAAATAGAAATTGAATTCTTATTGCAAGAATAAAGCTAAACAATTTATTTAAGATCTAATTCCCTGTGATTATTCTTATAATAAATTTTTAATTTCCACTTTTATCGCTCACTACATAGTTAATATAATTACGTAAACATACGATAAACTGTTATTATAATTTTAAAATAATTTATTACCGTTATTTATTATTTATTGTTTAGTAAATTATTGTTATAACCTTATAACTAATTCTCTTAATCTCTGAAATTAAGTCACTATTCATGAATAATCGTATCAAAAATATGAGAAAGGTAATTCGTATGCAAAAACTTTGTTTTATCAGGAAAGGAAGAAGTATTATGTGATTGAGAATCGAAAAGTCTCTGTTAAATCTTTATTATTACTTATCCCTGCAAAAGAGATAGATTAAAAAAAATTGACGCGAATTCAGCTTGCAACATCGAATTTTTGATTTTCTAAAATCAGCAATCTGTTAAAAGTGTTGGGATTAATATATGCTATTCGTTTCTTTCCATTCTTACTATTCTAGTATCGCTTCGCATTCTTTATAATTGGATTCGAAGTGATTTTTTTTATTTCTTTCTCTGGTGTATAAAGTGGTAAAATTAAGTATGTGATACGCAATATAAAATTTAATATGACATTTTAGTTTTTATTAAACAATTATTTTAAATCGTTCAGGATGACTAGATCTTCAGACTTGAATATAAAATTTAAGAATTAAAAAAAGCACAAAAAAGGATTTATTTTCAAATCGATGCCTGGTTTCGAACCTCAGGAAATCGTAACACTCCACAGAATGAATTTTTGTCAATTTAAAAAATTTTTTTATCAGCCGTTTTTTTTATAAGAAACTGCACTAGATAACATATATATTTCTATTCTAGCTATATCTCGATGAAATTTTACTCGATATACATAGACATATAATCAACGTTGAGAAATTGCCTGTCCAATAGTACTTCTCGAATGGCCGTTGTGTGTCTCCGTATTAAAATCAACGGCAGCTTTCCGCGAAAGGTAAACTTTGTAAAAAAAAAAAACATAATTTAGATTGAACTAGGCTCTTCTCGTTGATACTTTCAAGCTTATGTAGAATTGTTTCGTAGGATTTTCAACAAATTTGGTAAGATAGAATAAAATCCGAAAGAATTTCGTACGATAAATTTGTTTGGATTGAATTATTTGAATCTCCGCATCCCGTTTCCAATTTTCATCCTCTGGGTAGCGATTATGTAACTTTTTCCCTAGGGCGGAAACATGAAAAGTGAAAATTTTTTGTAGTGTGTATACGTACGAATATACATACATAAAAATTTTCACTTTCCACATTTCCCCTCTAGCGAAAAAATTACATGATCGCTAGATAAATCGTTGATAAAAAAGATAAAGAATTATTTACGCGAAAAATGTTTATTGTTCATTATTCACAATAAAAAACAAACGAAGAATACGGAAGTTTATAACAAAAATAATGGGTAGAATTTTATTTAAACGCAAATGATTTATTTTTACCGTATTTTTTTATTCAATTGTTATATATATAATAGAAAGGTGTTTACACGTTATTAGCGTTCAACAAAACTTGTATATATTTTCACTCAATTTATATCATTCAGAGGACTAAACATATATATATATGTATATATATAAACAATTAGATATACATGCTGCCCTTGTATATACGATTTTATACACGTACACTTACTCCGAAGAATTACTTACTTTTGAACTAATTTCGAGCATTTCAAAATATTGAAATAAATAAGAAAGTTTTTATTTGTCTTTATTAAATTATTTAATAATTTATTAATTATAATTACTATTAAATTAAAATAGTCAAGAATTTAAATAATTCTGATTAAAAATTTTTTTATTACATTTATTTAATAAATATAATAAGTATTAATATCATAATTATCAGTAATTTATCAAATTTTTTAACACAATTTTGTGAAATAAACTATTAAATATAAATTATATCTTAAATATTATATCTTACACTGAAAAAATAAAAAATATTTTATCTTATATTCTCTATTATAAAAAAAGTAGAGCAATATTTTTAAATGCTATAACATGAAACGTTTCCATTTCCTAAACTTATATTCTAAGAATCTTTAAATTAGTTCAAAAATAAGATATTAAGATATCTTGCTTCTCAATTTTGTAAAATAAAAAATGAGAATTATTAGAGACTAAAGTCGTTTCGAAATATGGTTGTGGAAAATTTTTCTTTGTCACTTACATTAATTATTGCAAATCGATTTTCAATTTTATTTATGCTTCACGTACACCATCAAAAATAACATATATGTAAAATAACATGAACAACAAAATCTATACATGTATACAGTTTCATTATAAATCATATAAATTTTACACTTGTTCATGTAATTTTTCAACTAGTGTTTTTTTTACAGTGCACATCGATTATAATACAAAGCTATTAATTAGAATTAATTAATACTATTATATAATGTAAAAAAAACCACATAAATGTATATTCTTATTTTGTCAGTTTTCGATTCAGTTTGTCTGCGCGAAAAATTAAACTATTATGGAGCAAAACTAGATAAATGTGTCAGAAATGTGTTAAGTAGAATGCAAAATAATGTCTCAAAGTATAAACCATTTAGAACGCCTTTTTGTCAATTTTTATCCTCCATACACATATTATAATTTAAATAACAATATATTTTTTTTAGGAAGTATTACAAATTTGAATTGAAATAAATCCAATAAGTATTATCTTTAGATAAGAGTTAGAAGTCGTTTTTTTTTCGAAAAGATAATAAAGAAAAGAGTTTATTTTTAGTGAGGTCAAATTGTTCGTAAACGCATTTATGCATGTTATGCATTTAAATAAACTTTCTTATATAAAAAAGACAAAAAATTAAAAAAGACATTTCTCTAAATTATTACAATATACTCAGAATTTATTTACAAAGGGAAACTAGTTCAGAATGTTCAAGTGAAAGATCTACAAAATAAATTGTTGAAACGCAGCTTTGACGCATTTTTTTTTATCGAAATAAGTTATTCACGCATTTCTTTTTTTGTACAAACGCATGTACTTGGATGCTCGCATTCGTAATTAACATTCATACCCGTGAAAATATTCAAAAATTATTTATACTATAATACAATATTAGTATAATAGTATCAAATATTTAACAATTTAGGGAGCGCAAATTTGAATTACAAATGAAATAAATTATTTAAATTTAGTAATATAGACAATTTAGTATTAAAATAACATTTGCTAACATTAATGCTTGGCAATCAAATCAAAATATATATATATATATTAATTTGACGTATCCCCCTTTTCTTTTGACTTTTTAAAAATATGTTCTTACAGTTCTTAAATAAAATAAAACATATTTATAAGATATTGTAAGATATTTTAAAAGTACCTTAGAATATCTTATTTCTCTAATTTCTACCTCTTGATTCCAATAGCAATTTCGATGAAAATTATGAGAAATATAATCACGATTAGTAAAAAGAATTCGTTTCTTATTGAATAATGTCGAGTAATTATCGTACAGAACATTCCTGTTATTAATCAGTTTGTTTGTCTCGTATTATAAACAATAGACAAAGCGAATTTGGACCATGATTGTTAAATTTATATCCTAATTAAATAAATACCTAAAGCGTGATTATCATACGAATTGTCAATTGTCGAATCCAAATGTTAATACAAAAGTGAATTTACTTTACTTTCAGAAGTGAAAAGTAGATAATTAGAGCACTTCTTCGAGACTTCTCAACTCAGAGATGAAGATTCAAATAAAATTAAAGTAATTACACAACTTAATCAGGCATAACGTCCAGAACATACAGGCAGAACATTAATCACATTCAATAGATTTACACTTCCATGAATTTCGAACAGTAATTGAATCTAAATAATATATGGATGCAGTCGAGTTGCTGCTATGAATACTTCGAAGCATTTGATTGACCAATCGGAAGAAAGAATTTTACTAATTGACCAATTAAAAAATGCTTCCAAACATTTGTAACGGCAACTCAACCGCACTCTATCAGTCAATTAATCAATTTTAATTGATACAGTTATAATTACTAAATCAGTGATCTAGATTTATAGTTTCAAAATTTGTCCAATGGACTAAAGGTATATTAATCCAATGACAAACTTGATCTCAGTGATCTTTATTTTATCTTATAAAAGACATTTTAAACAGGAAATTGTCGTCACTGAGAGGACAGTAGTTCTTCTTAAGAATAATTTAAGAAGAGATTGATTTGAGTAATTGATCGATGTATGTAGATGTTAACGATAACCTCGCGCAAGCTTATTTAAAAAACGAGATCAAAGAGTAATCTAATAAATCGTTTCTTATTGTAAATAAAATTAAAAGCTTGCAGCCCGTACCACCTAAAAATACAATCCAGTTTTTTTCTCTTACTCTTATTTATCTCTCTTTTTCTTTTATTCGTTCACTCACTTATCATTCACTTTACTTATCTATTCTTATAGTTTATAAATTAGACCATAAGGCATGAAAACATATAAGCAATAGAATTAAAGTAATAAATTATCCAGTCTCCTGAATTTTCGACTGTGATTCTTAAATCTATGACATGAATTCTATAGCTTCTATGTTCTTTTTCTTTCATGTGCTATGGTCTTAATAAAAACTTAGAAAAATTCGTGATTCATTATTGACGTACTTAGGGATAATCACATATTGCATATGGTCATTCCACAAAAAGTCACGAGTAATAAATAAAAGATATAAAAAAGAAAAGAAAAATGCTCGTAATATTACAAAACATAACTCTACACCGCGGCGTATTTTTCAAATCAGCACCTTCTTCTTCATGTGGATAGGTACAGCCGATGGTAGTCGTTGGCACCGAAGGCGCAATTACATTTGGGACATTTTCGTTGGCGCGTTTCGTAACGTGTGCGTAAACAGTCCCAACAAAACACGTGGAAGCATTTGGTGAGCACAGCATCCTTCCGCTTCACCTTACAAGACGGACACGTTAAAGTTTCCTTGTACTCCCGCAGCTCTTCCGCCATCACTTCATCCAGGGTTTCGGCGAGCTCAATCTTCTTCATTCGCTCAACCTTGCGCCTCAGTTGCGCTATTTCTTCCTATAACGCAATTCATATATTAAATTTTATTTTTCTATCAATGATGATATTCAAATACACTATCAGATTTTGTCATCTACTTTCTAATATAAAAGCTTTTAACATTATATCAAAATTTGTATAATGATTTGCATAAATTATTAATTAATATAGACAAAATAATTCTCAGATCTTTTATAATTAATTCTATTTAATTAATTTAAAAAAAAGATATAAAAAATTCAGAATACAAAAAAATATTTTAGCTACTGCAGGATTAATCATTACCTGTAATCTTTTAGTTTTATATGCTTCAGCTTCCAAGGAACTTGTTTTCTCGGCTACAACTTGTTGTGCTTCCTTCATTTGGGAATGATACTTCTCTGTAACAATAAGTTATATTAGTTTTTTGTTTAGAAGTAATTATTTAATTTTTTATTAAATCATTTATCTTCATTTATTTTTCTACCTAATATGACAATAGCTAATATATGTTTTAAACATCTTAATATATTATTTATATGATTTAAAAATTTATGAGAAATTTTATTAGAGATTTATATAATTCAAAATCTTAATTTAGTGTTTTTCCGTTTGCATGAAGAATCTTACCAAGATGGAGTTTGAGATCAGCTGCAGATTGTGCACTCTCTATCGCTTTCCGTTTATGCATCTCCATTGCTTGCTGTCTCAGTGCCAATTCTTTTTCCACCGTGGCGAGAGAGTTTTGTAAAAAACGCTCCTTCTCTTCCAACTTTCGTACAACTACGTTGGCCGCTTCCACTTGCGTCGTTAATGTAGACACTTGTTCTTTCAACACATCCTTCTCCTCCCTCGCGAGTTTGTGCAATTGATTACTTTTGATCCTCTCTGTCATGAGCTTGAAATTTGCGTCATCTTTCTCACGTAATTGTTGTATAAGTCTAGAGTTCTGCTCTTGCATATCCTCGAACGCTTGTCCAGTCACTTCCATCTCATTCAGAAGCGCTTCCTCTTCCTGCAACCAAATACAATTCTGTTCAACGTTACATTTCCGTTCACGTATGCTATCAGATTTTGTCATCTATTTCCTAATATTAAAAATTTGTTAACATTATACATAAAAAAATTTCCACAGTAATGATTTGCATAAATAATTACTTAACATAAATGACAAAATAATTCTCCAGCTAGATCTTTTATAATCAATTCTACTCCAAATTAATTAAGGTCTTCCTTTTCTATATAGCGTTTATTAAAATTTATTAAAAAACCATAAAAAGAGTAATCTATCTGTGATCTACCTGTTTTTGACAAGCAACCTGACGTTGCAATGTGTATGCTTGTTCTTCTAATTTCTTAATTTTTATCTGTGCATCTTCATCAGCTAACTTCTTACGTTCCTCACGTTTACTTTCCTGCAAGAACACAATAAAATTCACATTGTTATCAAACAAAAATAATCTTCACTAAGTCAATATGAATCAATAAAAATAAGTATTTATATACGTTATTAATATTAAAGAGAGCAAAATATTTTAATCCTTATTCAAACTAATTATTTTCTTTAACCAAACTGCAATAAGTGCAGTTCAAATATATACATGCAATATATATCAAATATATACATGTATATATATATATAATATATACATGCGTTGCTTATTTCATTGATTTATCATCATGTACATTACTATAAATTATCATGTAGTAATTGTAATAATTATAAAATATATTACAACATACTTGAATCTTTTTGACTTGCTGTCGTAAATCCTCCAACTCTGCTCTTGTTTTACGCTCTGCAGCCATTAACTGTACTTTGTCTCGCTGCTCTTTTCCAACACCTTTGTACATGTCTAATAAAAGCTTCATTTCTTTCATCTCATTTACAGCTTTTCTATAATCAAATATTTATTTTTATTTATTTTCTAAAAATATATCGTCACAATAAAAATATTAGTATTTTATTTGAAAACACTAGATATCCTCGCAAACATACTTAAGTTGTGCCTTCAAATCTCGCACGAGTTCTGATTCTGCCATTTTTGCGTCTTTAGTGCGATGTGCAGGATCCCGATGTTCAGTTTTCACAGATTCTTTCTTGATATCCTTTTCACGTTTTATATCCTTCTCCTTTTTTAGAGTTGGCGAAGTTAATGTTAGAGAGTCTGGTGTATTTTTGTTGCCTTCACCTTCTCCAACTTCAATCGTTTCCACCTCTTCATCAGCACCAGATTCCCTCTTTATGGTAACACCACTTTCTTCTTTTATCTGTACGTGTATATAAAAAATTAATAAGCAGTAAAGAAAATCTCATTTTTTAAATAAAGCAATATAGCCCAATCTAACATTCTGCAATCTTAACATTTTTGCAAGAAAAAATAATTTTTTCTGAACTACATATACACAAACAAATGCATAAAAAATTAATATAATTATATAGAAAAAAGTGCATCGCTATTTTTTTATTTAAATTTATACATTTATATCGTACCTGTGTAGATCCTGGCAACGAATTTGAAGCATCTTCTTCTTTTCCGCTACCATCTGAATTATTCCCTTCTTTATTTTCTTGCGACGTTTGTTGTCCTAATTTAGTTGTCAATTCCTCTACTTCCTTCTTTAACTGGAAAAATTTAATAAAAATAAACTGATAGCTATTTTTATTCCAATTAAATAATATATATCGAGTGATAATCTATATTATATTTTGTCCTGTTATTAAGGTAATGCATAGAGAGCGATTGACTTTTTTTTTTGTAATCGATAGGTCTTGAATTCAATCTTGAATCTTATTCCATAAATATGTATACGACTCGGTTTATAAAAGATTGATTAAAGAATTAAAGATTTGAAAAAACACGAAAAGTTTTAAGAAACATTGTATTATGTCCCAATTAGAGACAAATGTATTCAATAAAGAAAAATATATTGTGATTACAAACTTTAAAAGTTTTAAGTAAAAGAATATGAATTGTAATCCGACAACTTCGGAGTAATATATATATATATATATTAGATACATAGATATTATGTAAATCAAAGCTGATATAATCATTCACAAAAAATTATTAAATTTTGTAATAAAATGAAAAATAAGAAAACTAATTAGAAAATCATATAGTATATGTTTACATGTACATACTCGAGGTATTTCAGTAGAAGTTTCTTTGTATTTTCGCTTGTACCGATGCACTTCTCCTTTTAATTGCTGATTGTGATTCTGAAGGGAGGTAATTAGGTGCCGCATTTCTCGATTGATCGGACCTGTCTGTTCATTGGCAGCTAGATTCTGTTCAAATTCAATGCGAAGCATCTCGTATTCCTTGCGTAATTGTGCTAAAACGTCTTCGAGTTGTATACACTCGCCGCGCAATTTTTTTTGAGCCATTAATTCTTCACTCTATAAAAATTTTGAATAAAAATAAAATGTCAATTTGCATGCGCGTAAGCACAGTCTATAGATATATGAAGGTCTTACCTCCATCATCTCAATGTGGCGCAGATGTGTATTCTTGCTCGACTGCAATTGTTGACGAGCATCATCCAACTGTGTTTTTAATTGCATAGACTCATTATACAATACGGAAAATTGCGATTGTAAACATTTGTACTCTGTTGTTTCCACAATTACTGATTCGGGAAGTTGTCGTATCTACAAGAAATGCTAAAATTTAGCTATTTGGTAACAGCAAAGTTAATTAGATTAGAATATTATGATATAAATAAAATTTAGGAAATAAAACTGTTTACTTACGTCCATTTTCAATTTTTCTACTTCTTTTAAAGTGTCGCGGTGTTGCTGATGCAGTTTGTCTAATTCCTGTAATCTATTATTAGCTAATTCACGCGTTTCTTCAAGTTCTCTTTGCAAGTCATCAAGCTGTAAAAATAATATATATCTATATATATTATAAATTAAAGAACAGTATTGTAATATTGAACTCAAGTTTATGCTCGTATCTTTATATAAAAAAATAAAATTTTTACCTTAGTCTGAGAAACACTAGATGCAACTAAAGTATTCGGTTTATTACTGCCTTTCTCATCAGTGCCATGAATTTGTTGAAAAGCTTTTAATTTTTCGACTGCTTCTCCAAGATGATGTTCCAATTTATCATTTCTCGCCCGTACTTTGTTCAATTCATATTGCAGATCGTCGACTTGATTTCGCAATTCTGCTGCAAGCGTATCTTTCCCTGTTATTGTATCTTGCAATTCTGACATCTACAAAGAAATATCCAAAATAAATAAGTATTGACATTTTCGATTATCGCGAAATATAAAAAAAATTAAATGATGTTACAACCCAATTCGAGTTTTGGCTTTTTAAATTAGACACCTTCTTAAAACTTTTCAATAAAAATTTGTGTAGAGTAGAGAATCAAACCTGAGCTAATTATGAATTTGACTCTCACATGAAGCCATGCAACATTCCAGGTAAGGTGTTTACTGAAATCTTGTAAAATTCCCTGAGAATTCCCGGATTTTCTAGGTATTTTTGTTCAATATTCCAAGTAAAATAAGATAATTTTTTAAATACAATTCTGAAATAAATTGGAGTACTAGTAACACAAACAAATTATTATAAATTAGTAGAAGACAAAGATTCCATGAGACTATCTATCATTTTCTATTTGGACCTGCGAAACCTATGGGGTAGTAGAAAAGACTCACTAGTATCAGTAAGCTACTCTCTTCCGCTAAGTATCTTCTACTGTCACTTGATTTTTTAAAATAAAAAGTCGCGAGACACATACAAAAATGTACATGAATATATACGTAGATGTGTATACCATATGTATTGTGTAAGCCCGATTATCAACATTATGCATTCCCGAATAAAATGCTTAAAAAAACAATGTTATCGGAAAGGGATAGAATAAATAAAATTTCAAAAATATCCCTTTGTATCGACAAATTCCATAAAAATTCCTGATTTTTAAGAATTTTTAAAGAAAAAAATCCCCTAAAAATTCTATTCCAGGTTTTTCTAGATAGTAAACACCCTGCCAGGGCAAAATCTTACGCCTAATGATAATTTTTTAATAATGTTTAAAAATATTCATAATAATCTCCCTTTTCTTTATTTCAACTGACTCATAATTTATTTATTGACATATAATAGCTTTATGTATGTAATCGATAACATAAAAAGTAGAAAATTAAATATAAATAAAATAAAAAAATCAATTACCTTCAACGAGATAGTATGGTACTTTTCATGCAATTGTATATTTATCGCCTGCAGATTTCTGTTTTCCATTTGTATTTCCGCATTGGCACGACGTACAACTTCGTCAATGTTCGGCGCCTCTTCTGTATAATACGATTTATAATCACTTTAATTATAAAAATGTACGATTTTTTTTGTAACAGTTATATGTATATGTCCATAAAGTTCTTTAGAGATTTTATGGAAAAATTTGAGTCTTACCGTAAATCAAAAGAAGATATATATGACACACACACGCGCGCGCGCAATTTATTCGGTATTACAATATATGTAAATATATTACATTAATTTGAAATCTCAAAAAAATTTTGGATATAACTTACCGCCATCAAATTCTCCTTTAAGCGCAAGAGTGATTTTTTCATTTCTTTGAGATAAACGATCAAACGCCTGTACAACTTTAGACACAGCTCGTTTTGATACCTGTACACGGTTTGCTAATTTGTCATCCAATTCCTCTTTATCCCAGGAAGATAATTGCATTAGAAATGACGTTGTAGCCTCACTCTCGTCTGTAATTAAAAAGAGAAACATTTTGTTGAATTTATCGCAGAAAATATTGTTACATTGCATTTTTTTCCAAAGTTTACTTTTATTTTCAGATTCATCAGCAGTTTCAGCATCGAATCTCTGTAATAATACACGTATATCTTCATTGAGTTGATTCCAATATCGATTGACTACATTAAGTACTGCATCGTCCTGCATTTGGCGTTTCTCTAATTGTTCAATACGTTGTCTCAATTCAGCTTCCATTCTATGCCTTTGCTCCAGTCTCTGGAATAAGTAATCATACATGAAAAAGAATACATACTAAGAGTTATATAATAAAATGTGAACAATTCATATATAAAAGTATAATTTATATTTATCAAATTATTATAGTATACTTTTAAATTTTAGATAATATACAAAAATATATATATAATACGTATGTACAGGATAATAATTGATAATTAAATCTAAATCATTTATTTCATAATGAACAAATAAAATTAATTAAATACTATTCTACAAAAAAATTTAATGTTTATTTTATTGTATATTCTCAGTAAAAAATAATATCAATTTAGTTTCAGCAACTTTCAGCAAATTTGCAATAATAGCAAATGTCATCCCCTGTATAAATTATATTTTTATATATATATATATAATTAATATAATTTTAATAAAATTATTCAACAGTACAGAATTGTGTAACTATTTTTTTATTTATATTATTTTTTATATACAATTATGTGTGCATCATGTTATTACAGCTTAATCCTTATCTTTATCGGCAATTATAAATCAATTTATTAAAAGTAATAAATTGAGTATAAGTACAATGTAAACTTTATATACCTGTGCCAGCTTTTTATTCTGAAACTGTAAGACCTTCATATCCATTTCTTCGAGAGTAGATATGGGTCCAATTAGAATTGGTTCAAACTGCACCTTCTTTATAGGTGGTTGGGAACTGGAGTCCCCATTATCTGGGGGTCGTTTCGACATCTTTGCACTTAGTACTATGTCTGTCAAGTATAAATAGTAACAAATTAATAAGTAATTTATTTAGAACATTGAGATATTTTTATTTAAAGTAAAGCTTATGCTGATTAATGTTTCCTGGTGAATATCGTATATTCTGTGAACAATTATGATACCAGTTTTAAATGGAGCTAGTTCCTACATGTGATGTTATAATACATCATCGTATTTAAATCGATTAAGAAAAGTGCTATATTTACATCAGATTTCGATGTAAATATAATACAATAGTATTAGCTTCAGAAAAAAAAGGTGAGACTTCTACGAGGTTATGTCAATACCAGGGAGAGAGAAGTCCACATAGACGTTGTAGGTGAGTCATCAGTAATGAAAACATTAATGGCCAACACGTGACGAGCACTATTTGAAAAGTATGCGTACAAAAACAAGAAATAAAAACAACCTTATAATACATATACTATCAAAGTCGACGATTCCTAAGATGTCGTCTCGTTTTTTCACGCCTACAATGTATCCAGTGGAAGTAAATTGAAGTAAACGATGCATAATTAGAATGGAATTCGAGATCATACTGAGAAGCGTGGGGGCTATTAATTGACGTTACTGAAATTTTCCAATTTACGAAGTTCCGGAGAATTGAAATAATAGCGTTGGAGCGATGCCGTTATTGATTTCGCGCGCGCGAGCTGGCGTGTGGGCGCGGGTTTACCTTGGTACGAGCGATTAAACTGCTTCCCCTGTCGTTGCTACGTCCACCTCCACGATTATTCGTGCCTCGCTTCCACGACCTCGCTGCTACAACGTCATTCTCCGACAAGCTGTGCCTCGTGTCCTGGATCGGTCGTCCAAAACCTCTGCATCTTTCGCGATTTCATCAACGAAAATCGTGGAGAGTCGTTCAGAAAGCACGCCAGTCCGTTGATCGTCCTGCCAGCCAGGGCAGCCAACAAAAATCACCGTTACGCGATGGCGATTCGGAACGGTTCGGAAAGTAAACGATCGGAAAGCCGAACGCGGTCGATATACATTTCTGTCCGTAGGTAAAGAAAATTATTGCCGTATCGACGCTCATATGATAAATAGAATTTAATTGTGATGACAATTAAGTAAGGTTGATAATATAGAATCTTTCAAAGTTGTTGCGATAGTAATGCAGGTTGCCGTCAAAGTCTCTACGGAAAAGTTAGGTTAAGTTTGCCTTGTTTACAGTGATTTAGGCATTGTGGTATTTGTTATTGACATGTGCGTATGATCTCTCAAAGAAGATTTTCATAATTTGGACTATTTTTTGAGGAAAATTGTCATTTTTCACATTTTAACTGTCTCTTGGGAGGTATTACTGTTATTTTCCTCGTCCGTGATATTAATCGTTAAATATAAACATGAATTCAAAGAAAATAACTCTGTCAAAGAGTATACTGGAAATGAAGGTGAGTTGGGAAAATTTATAGAAAATAGAATATTTCCAGCAAATTATTTCACGTTATTTGTCGTTATTTTGACGTCAAAATGACAAATAACGTCAGTTTGTTCGCTCGGTCGTGGCACGATAATAAGTGGATTTGTTTGCAGTTTATGAAACGGACGAAAGACAAAGTGGAAAAAGAGCAGTTTCAAGAAGAAGGAGAGGAATACTTCGGCAGCGAACTTACATCACGTATGAAAAAAGCATCGTAAGTACTTTCTGTTATTTTTTTCTAAATAGCCTTGTATCTGGATTAATAATTATGTAAATTAAAACAACAATATAAATATTTTGATATTTTGTATCCTGAAATATATATATTTAATGGCAAATTCGATTGGAAGCACTAATGCACATTGGTGCATATTAAATCTGTTATACACTGATTTAATTTGAGTATAAAAATGAAATGCAAATATTTCGGATTATACATATTTCGGAAATACATATTTTACCTAATAGTACAATAAAATGTATAGAGTATTTCATGATTTAATCGTTTTTTATGTTTATTTATAAACATATCTTTACGTTATTTTGTATACGACGGTTTTAATGTGTACCAGTGCGCACTGAGAATTCGCTATAATAAGACTCACATTTTTTCCTGGTGAAAATATCGTTGTGATATCGATGCTTCTATTTTACGTTTAAGTGGAAAATTTCTTATGGAACCAAGTTATGTTTTCTGCGAGAAACTTGATGATGGTAGATTAAGCTTTCAAGGGATGAATCCAACTATAGAAAAGTTAATGGAAGCAAAGGAGAATGTTAAACGAGCCAACGAAGATGTAAAACAAGATACTGATATATCTGATGAACAAATGGCTGTTCAATGGACGAAAATGCGAGCAAAATTTGATACTGCAAACAGACATAGAAAGCCGCAACATATAAAAATAAACGATGAAGACGAACCATTAAGTAAAATACCAAAATTTTTGAAACCTATAGAATGAATTTGCATTGTAAATAATTATATAATAATTAAGCATATAATTTTATTTATATTAAGTAAATATGTTGTACAGTTTATATATTTGACGCATACATAAATTTTTATCTGATAGAACTTAAACTGATTATTATATTACTTTAATATGATCGTTGAAGATTATATAGCTGTTATTTTCAATAATATTTAGTAGTTATCACATTTAAAATACGCAATTTATATTTTTCTTTACAAGTTTCTTTATAGATCTTTCTATATAGATCTTTCAAGATGAAAAGCTCATATGCATTTAATCACATGTAATTTTCTTTGCTACGAAACCTGACGTGGCAAGTAGCTCTCGAAATGTTTCAACGCACACACCACTGGTGCAATCCTTCCGCATTCCTTCCTGCCAAAGTGTATCAAAACTCTCCTCTGGAAATTCGAAACCGATGTTCTCGAATATGCTTCGTATTTCTTCCTTGTCGCGCATCTATATAACAAATTTGTAAATATAAATTAATATTTTCATAATATAACATATAGTAGTGTATAATACAATGGAATAATTAGATACAATAGTATATAAATTAATATTTATAGTTAAGAATTTTGGCGGATTTTTTGTATGAGACAAAATCTTCGGATTTTGTAATTTGATATAATTCATACCGAATTAAGAGTAAAAATATTTAAACAATGGAATAACTAGGATAATACGAGATCAAGCGACCTACTTTGAAAAAATCTATATGTGTCAAACCGTATCTCGTAAATATACTAGGCGATGTCAAGCAATGGACGGAGGTTTGATCGCCCAAGTTCTCGGTGTCTGGATGTAATCCGGCACGCGGTAACATTGTTATCAAAAAATCTGATCTTTCAGATGGAAGTCCTGCCGCACGTACTTCTATAATATTTCTTATAGTTCATATTTCAAACTTATTTTCACTTGGAGAGAAATATTTTTAAGATCGAGAGATATAAAAAGTAAACCTTACTTGTACTATCAGTTGTCTGAATATTTTTTATGCTGTCATTGTACGTAGTACAATCTGGGCTCATCACTGGTACTAAAATAATATTCTTTAATATCATTGCAGTGTTATTATAATTTAAATTAAAAATTAAAATTAGAACTGAAATGCGTTTGAAATTATTAGATTAAAATTAATTATTGTTATTAATTATCATACAAAGATGTATCATTTGTAATTTCTCTAATTCAATTTTGAGAATTTAGAATATTATAAAAATTATTGATTAATCACGTTTAATTGTTGATAGAACGGGTAAACTACGCTTCCAATTCAAGAGATTCAGCATTTCTCTGTAATTAATATTTCCATTTGTGCGCAACTGCAACGTGTCCATTAATGGCACAAGAAACTTCTTGTTTGGATATATGCGATGCTTCTCGAAAATCAGAAAAATCTTATCTTCAGGTAGAGTTCCCACATTTTCCTACATTACAATTTTATGACTATTTCACAATTATAAAAATGTGATTTATGAAATGTGTGATTGTATAATTTTGGTTAATTTGATTAACGATTTATCTAGTATTCCATTTATATTTAAGTACGAATTTATAATAAATTGATATGCATTTTTGTTATACTAATATATAAAATACATAAAATAATTAATAACATATATATGGTACAGTCGGTTACCAAAAGGTTGCAACACTTTTTTCGGGTTTCGGAATGCAGCTTGCTCACCGAGCGATTCATGGATCCACAAATAAGAATCAATCATTTGACGAGTAGGCTGCATTCTGAAATCCATCGAAAAAAAGTGTTGCAACCTTTTAGTAACCGATTGTACGTATACATAGATATATTTAGATATATTAATAAATATATAGAGACATGTGTACTTTGTCCAGACAAGAAAATTCATCCTCTATGTCTAAAAACGGCACTTCCGGTATACGCTTTTTGAGTTTTCGACGGAAATCATTTAAATCTTGCAGACATTGCCACCAGGAAAGCACTTGCTCGTCTGATACATTTAATTCATCTTTGACACTCTTCCTACCGTGTACGGTATCTATATGAAGACGCGATGTTTCTGGATCTCTTAAATTATAAATTAGTAGTTATTTTCCACAAGGAAATTTATCATTTTTACTGTTAATTAATTCAAGTCTATCACTTATGTAGCTAGTATAAAAAAAAGATCATATTTTGTATTGATATAGTTTATTAAAATTATTTGAAGTTTAAATTCAAGTTACGTCGTTTTACAGGTTGACAAAATCTATGTAAATTAAATCTATGTGTTAAATTAATAAGAATAATATAAATGTGTGTGTAAAATTATAGTAATAACATAAAAGTAAGGACCGGTTGTTCCAGATAAACTATGTAGTGATTTACCTATTGGATAAACAAAAGAGTAAAAGAGAGTAAGAGTATAAGAGAGTAAGACAGAGATGAAGTTTACCGATAGGTGGAACAACCTAAGAGATATACAATTATAAAAAATAGTAAAAGAAATAATAAAACTATTGTATTTAAACTTTGTAACAATTAACACATTTGTATTTATCTATGTATTCACATGATAAAAAGGATTTGTTACGTAAGAGATTGGTGAGATTCTTGTCATCTCTCTCGTCATGCTATTATAAATTGTACAATTATCGCAAAATTAACAATTGCTGGTTCAACTGATATTACTTGACTTGTCCGACAAACGATCTAGTGCGTTGTAAGAAATCCGCTTGTCGACCGTTGACTAAGGTAACCGGTTCGTGATCAATCCACGTCAAAATTCTTCTAACTCGAGATTCCGATCCCCGGCTCTTTGGCGGTTTGCCAAATCTAACACATCTATCAAAGGACTTTTTATAACTGTAAAATAATTCCGATCATATAATGACAGCTTAATTTGTCTCAATCTCTGTTGCTTGATCAGCTATAGAGTTTTATTGACATCTTATTAGCATAATGCTTACTCTCTTGTAATTTGTTCTCCCGGTTCATAATGATTATGTGATTTTCGGTACCAAGAACGTGCAGTATCTTCTTGTACCATCGCGCTTTCCTCATGTTCAAGTATCTCTTTCATAGTCAATTCCACAAAAATCCAACTGAAAATTAATTATGATAAAAAGGTTAATTATATCTCATTACGTAACGCGCGCGTGTAATGATTATAATTTTTAAATTAAAATAAAAAATTGGAAATATTAAATAGATGCTATAAATTATTTTTTTCAGCGTACTCATAATAACGTAAATTACGTTATGAATTATGGGATTAAAAACAAAATTATAACGTTTCAGATTACATAAGAAAAAAAGTATCCTACACACAAAAAAATATATAAATGGGGATATTTTGGGAAAATGTTATAAGTTACGATTTCAGAGTATCGATCATGTAACTTTTTCCCTAGGGCGGAAACGTAAAAAATGAAAATTTATTGTATGTATGTGTGTATATATGTTCATACATACATAAAAATTTTCACTTTTTACGTTTCCGCTCTAGAGAAAAAGTTACATGATCGATACCCAGGGTTTGTAATTTTTTAATCTACGAATGGTTACAAATAAAATAGTGAATTATGTTATTAAATTCTTTTTCTTTTAAAGCAGCTTTGCAACTGTTGTAAAATTCTTCTGTTGAATGCAGCCATTTATAGCATCTATTCAATATTTTCAACTTTTTATTTTAATAAAAAAATTTTTAAGAGAAAGTTCCTAACGTAATATTAACTCAATGAAACTCAATTGTTTCTCGATATTTTAGTAAGATTTTCTAGAAGTGTTCTATTGCCTTCCAGAACGATCATCAAATCATGAAATTGTCTATATATATATATATATATATATGTCTCACACAATGCGCGATATCGCGTAACGGAATATGCCTGGTTTTTCAATGGAACGGCAGAAACGGAATATGGCCTAGCGCCCCGGCGACGTAACTTTATACGCGAGGGATATATCGAATGAAGTTGTTCGGTTGGTGCCAGCTTTTTTCCCGCGTGTTAATTCCCCGAGATGGATTTGTGGCGTTTAAAGAGCCGGCGCGGCGTCTTGTTGCGCGCCGATTAATTGCTCCGTTAATTACCTCCGCGCACGCATTACGCAATAACGTAAATAGATACAGTTACATGTTCTTGGGTAATCCCTGGTATTTATCATTCTTTTCTTCTGCGTACATGTATATATGCGCGTGTATGTGTGTGTTGTTTTTCGTTTTATAGTGCATATAATAGCGAGCAGAGCAATACGATTATTTACTCTCAGATAGCCAAATATCCCAAGGAGAACAAGGAAATCAAAGTAATGTCAATTTGACGTCATATTGACGAATTTATGTCATTTTTTGGTAATGATAAAAATCTCGATCTCAGATGATTTAAGAATGACTGTATATAAATGACTTCATATGTATACGGGGTGATCCGAAATTCCCGCATTCGGAGTATAAAGTCATTCTTAGATCATCTGAGATCAAGATTTTTATCATGATAAAAAAATGACATAAATCCGTCAATATGACGTCAAATTGACATTATTTTGATATTTTGTTCTCCTTGGGATATTTGGCTATCTGAGAGTAAATAATCGTATTGCTCTGCTCGCTATTATATGCACTATAAAACGAAAAACAACACACACATACACGCGCATATATACATGTACGCAGAAGAAAAGAATGATAAATATTGTACAAAAATCGACACAAAGATGTACGTTTAATAAAAATATAGAAACGAATTAAAATCGCGAAATCCTCAATATATTTTATTGTGCTATTTGATAAAAAATACATTGGGTATTTTATTAATTGAGATATTTCACTTTTACATTCAGATTAGATTAGTGTACAACAGCTTTAATGTGCACTGAGTGCGCACCAGTTCTGCCAGTGAAAAACGCTAAAATCGAGAGCATTGTGTGATGTATATTACGAGCTTTTCTAGAAAGAAAAAGAGAGAATTAATATAAGTCTCGCGCGACGATAAACATAGCAAGATGCGCTGACAGACGCATAGCGGTGTCTTGATGACAGGTATTGTCTATTAATTTGACGACAGAAAATCATTTAAATGCCGTTACTGCGTGACAAGTAATATTCTTATTATTTATCGTCGCAATTTTGCAGAATTCGTACAATGTGGCGTCGTTGACGACCGCACCGTTATATTCAGGAGAGCAATTCGCGCGCTCGCACTCGCTTGCACCACTTTCAGAGATTTAATGTATTCTTACAGCTGCCACGTCAAGCTCATGATGCAATAATATTGGCTGTTTCGCCTTGTTTTCCAGATAAAATATCGGGTCGTTAATTGCAGTGGCATGTGGCTCGCCTTGAACGAGTCCCGGCTCTTCCCTTTAACAACATCGCGGGATGGCTGGGTATCGAAAATCGCGCCCCGACACGACCGCGAAACTCGATAATATATTTATAAAATCCTCGATTGCTTCGGGCACAAAATCATTTATACCTCATGAAAGTTTGGAGATATTGCGATATCTTACGGCGATTATTTATTATAGTGATCAACATTGTCGAAGTTATGACTACAATTATTCGAATGTAGCGAATTGGAACGTAGTGGAATGAAAAGAATGTTACTTTCAGAGAAAGAATTTAAATATTATTCTAACAAACTATTCAAGATAAATAGTAATATTTAGAAATATTTATATAATCTTTATTAAGTGAAAATGGACCGAAAAATGTTCGACTCAAGTAAGTCAAAAGGGCCATATTTGGTCACGACTGCTCTTACTATATCTATAACAACTCTTATTTTGATGTAAAAATGACATCTTTAATGTCATTTTCACGTCAAAATGACGAAAAATTACGTCAGCTTTCTACCTGGGAATTTTTGTATGAATTTTTATAATTTTCAGTTTAAGTAAACTCCTCGAGGATCGTTTGTCGGTCTTGAAACATAGTCTTTGAGTGCATTTCGTTTCACGCATGATGCGCATGATGTATCATTTATCTTTGTTGTTCACTGAATGTTAAACAAGGATAAATGATGTATTATGCACATTATGCGTGAAACAGAATGCACCCTTAGAACGAAACTGGAGTACGTAATATCACAAATTAAATCGGTAAGCAATTTAATTTATTAATATTACTGATACTAATCTGAGCATCTTTAACTATCTTATTTCACTAATCTTATTTCACGAATGACTGCAATAAAAAAAAATCGATTTTTATAATTCTAAATGAATTGATCACATCCGCATCGGAATGTACAATTAATGACTGATTAAATTTCTCTTTTTGCATTTATTAATTATCCATTCATTATTTTTGCTGTTTTGCGTTACATAAAACAGGTATAAATAAAATAAGCTTAATGTAGCAAGGATATTATATCAAGGAGGTAATATGGATCATAAAGATACAAACTTGTTTCGAATCCATCGTCAGTTACGTACGTTTTGATTTATTCACAATTAAAACAAGTTCAATCATATGTGCTCCTCTCATATTCCCTTAGTATATGATTAAATCCTAATTATATTTAATGCTTGCACCATCGAGCAGCAACTATCACGGCGGCTTATTTCTTTAAAAGGCGGTGCATCATTGCGAAGAAAAACCTTGCGGAATGATGCGGCTGGGTGCGACTAAGAACTCAACGGATGCGTGATACTCTCGGCGTGTTATTTCCACAAAAACGCGCGCTAAGATTACAGACAATTTGCGCGATACATCGGTGATTGGTCGAGTCATGCTCGGGGTGGAAGGGAAATCTCGATACGAATCTCGCGGCACAATGTGACTTTCCTTCCTGGAGAGATCGCTCCCCTATCTCTTTCCGCGCGACTATGGAATCCCATAACGGTCTCCTGGAGAAGCAATTAAAGCTTGATCTATTGATTGGAAAATGATTAGAACGACGAAGCTGACCGGCCACTCCCTTTCTATCACTCGTTAGTCTTCTTGCGAGAGAGGAAACGAAGAGAATTGCTGCTTCGTTGCACACTTTGAGAATTGCAATTCCGCCTCGAAAGGCGAGCGGAAGCTAACGAGATATGACGTGGAGAACATTTTTTCTGTATATTTTATTTTTTTTTGTACGTAACGTAATGAGTACGTATTATAAAATATGATGAGTAAAATGAGAGGTATATTACATTACCTGTATATTTATGTCACTTTATTAGATATTATAAAATAACAAATACATATAATAAAATTTTATAGAAGCAAACCCAAAATAATCAAATTAAGTAACTACAAAATAAGTATAAAGTAAAATACGCATATGAATATAAATCGTGTCCAAACTTAGAATGCTGATCTACTTGGCGTCCACATTTTTTTTATATTGGCGAAGAACTTGCGTCGCCACGAGTTTCATGAGGAGAGAAGGAGAGAAGGACGAAAGCTCGGACATGGCAAGCAGACAGTCTTGTTGTTCATCTTGTACGTGCTAAATATTTAAGTCAGGTTGCCGTCGGCATTAAACGACGAGCAAACATCGCCAATACACCGCGGAAGAAAACGTCGCTCGTTTATCAAGTGCAAACAAGGCACCGTTTGGTCTGCCTTCCTCGTCATCCCTCAGAGTAAGTTGTTATTCAGACGGCTCGGATAAAATCTTCGTAACGTGACGATAATTTAAATTTTAAAAAAATGACTCTGTGATTACTTTGATCCACGTAAATCTAAATATATATTTTTTCTCTTTTAATATATTTTATATATATTTAAATTCGTGTCTCTAATCGTAAAATATAAGTTATAATATTTGTATATGAAAGTGTTAAATTATTAATTCGATTTCTCGGTATTATCTTTTGAGAGAGGATGCCAATTTCGTGGAATAATTATTTATTTATATAACAAAATAAATTTCATATGATATCTGTAGAAGAATGTGAGAGGTGAACGCGCGAATATTTTATCTATCAAAAGATTCGTTGGTACGTGTACAGATTAATCTCTTTGCTATCAGATATTTTTGCGAAGGTACGCGAACAAATTAGAGAAATGGTTGGAAAGGTGAGAACAATCCTATCTGAAGAAATCGTATCTGTGAATGTACACAACGAGAAAAAGCCCGAGATCTCGGCCAAGAGGAACTCGATATCTCATCCAGCTGTGCGGCTGCGAGGATTTTTAAGTTACAACCTCGTGCAAAGAGAGAAGCGCTAAACAACGAACATTTGAAATTGCGTCGTCTAGTTGCATTTAAAGCAGCAGCTCCCAAACTGCACAAGTGAGAGTAATAATAAATCAGTAGAGTGAATATTGCAAGGACAGATAAGAATGGCACGTGCTTTGCGCCAAGCATATCTCTACTTCTATTTCTGATACGTGTTGTATATTTGAACGTAAAGAGTTGACATTTTTCGCAGAATGCTTCTCGTAAGCGAAGGCTTACGTTAGCTTATCTTCAGAATATCATTAAAAACATTATTTTTAAGTTGTTATTATTCCTTATCGATATTTACGGGTCCAGTGGACTAAACATTTTCTTCAACTACATTGTAAAAAATTGTGTACAACAAATGTTTTTTTACATCCTTTCATAATTTTAAATTAAATATTCTTATATTTCTCGGATTTTTACTTTTAAAATAAAATAATCGTTTAATTATGTTAACCAGCAAAGACATATTAATTTATAATATGCTAGACTCGTGAATATTAATAAGGAAATTTCTGATTAAGTGAATATCAAGGGCTAATCAAGAACATTAGTTTAAATACTTCAAAAATTAAATCTTATTTCTTAGAATTGAGTCAAAGTTCATGCCATGACTTATTATTTTTTAATATTAAAATTAAAACTTTAATATATTATGAATTTGTGTATTAGATATATATATAAAATTTTAAAAGGAGAGGAATTATATAGTATTATATAGTATATAAATATTTTTTAAATAATTATATCCGGATTTAAGAATTATCATTCATAAAGAAGAAAAAGCATTAAATAATAATATTTTAATTTTAATTTTATATCTTATTATTTTGGTGATATTTGGATATCTTTATTGTCGAAACAATAGATTGATATAAATTATCGCTTGATAAAAGTCATGACTTATAATTTGATATTATCACAATTTAAAAAATTGAGTATGAATTGAAACGTTTAGTTCATTTGATTGAAAATAAAGGTAATTACAAGTTTTTTATGACATTACATCTTGCATTGTTCTTTTCAGGCATTCTCTTTTTTAAATAATATTTTTATTGTGTTACGTATACGGAAGATTAGGTTTACGAAGATTAAGTTATATTCTTTACGACAGGTGTTCCTTCGATGGGAACCCCTGACAGCAGATATGGTAGTATGTGATGTAGTACGAAACAGTGTCAGCAAGCTGGGTCGGCGTGTGAATAAAACGGTAACCGAGCGCGGAACAATATTTGCCCGATAATCAACCTGGAAAACGTTCTCTCTGCATGCTAATGGATTTAGCGATGACGGGACCACGTGCTTCGTTCCGAACGAACGAGCGTTGCTGCACACGCGGCCGGCACGCGCATGTTATGCAGCAAATGTCTGTTTACCGTGCCACGTGTTTCATCGGCGATGATCGATGAGATTTTTATTCGAATGCCAACAAACAACACGGTGAACCGAAGTGTTTCTTCTGCCGCGAGCGAGCTCAATCGACACGGAAGGATCGCTCGAATTCGGGTCGGATTCCTGTGATCATCTACAACTCCGTTATTTGCACATCGTAGATTTATCACGGAATTTCCACCGTTAAGCATTTCCTGAGAACCTTTCTCAGCAGATATAATTACGGTGTAGTTAGTAACGCTATGTGTATAGTGTGTTCGGACGTCCCTTTCTGTAGAATGATGTATTTGATGGAAAGATTTATCTTAAGAGAAAATACAGGGAAATTATAAGATGATAGATTATCTAAAATCTTGCGAATTAAGAAGAAAGTTAAAAATATTAATATGTATAAAACGTAATAGATATAATCTAAAGATAATCTTTCAAGGAGACAAACGAAAATATAAAATATAAGATGTAGAATGTATATTTTTGTTATTATAACTGTGTGTTATTTTTTAAAGTAAGTTTTTAATCAGTTTTTGGGAAATTATTTTATAAAGATTCGAGATATCTGGGACGGAAAAAAAATCTGTCAAATGAAAGAATTTTTCAGTTATCTTTTTGTGAAATATTAATGCAATTATTGAAATAAATTAATAAGATACGATCGAGAGAAATCACGGTCGAAATTTTTATGTTAAATTCTGTAATTGTAGACTTATTTCATTAGAGTATCTTTTCGTCCAACGGAACCTTTCGACAAGTCATTCGTGTAATTATCACGACCCTGATAAGGCGTGAACGGTAACGCATCTTGCTATTGCTTTCACTCCGGATCAGTATTTTTTCCGCATTTTTACGATACCGAGCGAAATTCAGATGAATCGTTGCATTTGGTAGCAAATTTACAAATATTATTTTTTTAAGCAGACATCAGGAAAAGAACCATTTTTATTTACCTACGATCTGTAAAAGTGCTATAAAGTTATCTGAGAACGAATTTTTATTTAAAAAATTGACATAGTATTAAGATTAGATAAAGATTTGAAACAAACATTTATCAAGAAAATAAATAAATAATTGATTTGATCATCTTGGTAATTTTAATGAGCTCAAAATTTGTTCCCTTCAAAATCTATTCTATACTTTTCGTTATCAATTGTAATTTTTCTCTTAAATTTTCTTTTCTTTTGTATTGTGTTGGTAAAATTGACAGATTTCTTCTTCAAAATGATGTAACTTATTTAATTTTGTCTATTTACATAGCTATTTAATTTCAACTACTTTTTATCTATTATCCTTTATAATAATACTTTTATAATAATACTTTGCATGTTCCATCAAATGCTAAAAGAATTAAAATAAAAGTCTGAAGATAATTATAAAATTTTATTAACGTAATTTTTTATTGCAATTGTGCATTTTATTTTATTTATTTAATAAACTATTATGCAATAATTACGTATTATTCGATATTAAATTAGTCACATCTTGCATCTTAAATTTCTGTGCAAATGAAAATCTAACGAGAGAAATACAGTTAAATTTTCTGAAGATTAAGCATGCTATTTATGAATATTCGATATAATGTCTTTTCTTTTTTGAAATCTATCTTTCGTGCATTAAATAAACTGCATCACACCAGTTCGACGTTCGATACTTTCAAGGAACTCGTTTCAACCTTCACACTTGTGCCGTTATAATGTATCGCTCTTAGGATGACTTCGAAGTAGCGGCAGCAGTTTCAGCTTATTCTCCATCATCATCCGTCACACGTGTTCGTAGGTCGGGTTCATCAATTTGACGGAGGGAGAGATCGATTTCCCTTACTCATTGTCAGTCTTAAGATAATATGGCTGGAAGTAGCGCCGTCCTTATGTCTATAATAATCGCACCGTAACGGAATTAGAAATGATAGACACCGCGTCAAACGAACTCTTTTGTTAATGTTCATTATAGCTTAATAACTGGTATTTTTAAGGTGGTTTATGAAGCCAATTAACAATTTGCGAATAAAATCTTATCTGTTAGAAACATCATGATTTGAAGGTCATCATTTAATTTAGTATTCTCAACAGCTCTTTAGTTACTTGTTCATTATCGTTTCTTTAAAAACGATACTAAATTTTTTAAATAATTAATGTATAGGGATTTTCATACAATTTAAATTGAATTTATTAGCTTTGATATCAGATTAGTATTTAGTGATCTGAAAAATATTTTAATTTGAATAATATAATTGAAAAATATTTGGTAGATCCCTAAAGACTCATATGAATCGCAACTTTGATGCAAACTCTTGTTAATCATAAGTATCTTTTTAATCTCAACACAACAAATTCATTTTAAAATTTGAAAGTCTTAACATACTTAATTTTAATTGCAATAAACCTTTTTCAATACGTCACATATCGTATAATTGTATTACGTTAAAATACATCAAAGAGCAGTTCCTTTTTGCAACATATTATCTGAAGTTTCTTTTATATACAACAATTAATAAAATAATAAACGTAATAAAATAATTTGATAAACTGGATCATATTCAGGAAACAAATAATTACGGAAAAAAATCATTTTTTTTAAGTAGTTGTTAAGTAGTATTATGTACTTTTGTTAAGTAGTATTATCAATAATCACATTGTTAATTCAATGAGTGCATCAAAAATATTTTTAAAATTTTATCGGGAGTAATCTTTGTTCGAATTCGTCAGTCAGATAAAGTTCTAAAAATGATATTTATTCTAGGCAATGAGGCGTGTAATTGCCGGTGTAAAAAAATATCTCGCTGCCATAAAAGAAAAGGTATTAAAATTTGACATGTGTGTGTTTTTATGGTACTTAGGATATCGTATACGAATTTAAGTATACAATTATACGAAGACCGTTATCATCGCGTTTGTACGAGCGTAATTTTAGCATCAAGGAAACCGAGCTAATGGTATCCAACAATATGTCATTTCTACCTTAGACACTCCCTAATTCGGTACCGATTTACATTCTCTCTAGGCAGATAAGAATCCAAGTATGCGCCATTATCACGATCTCTTTTCCTATCGCAAAATCATTTTTACGTGATAAAATATCATTCTGCACTGCGATTACAAAACTTTCGCAAATATAACATATATATTAAATGTAAAAAGATAATATCAGTTGTTCATTCTTTGATAAAGACCATTAATTTCAATGGATTATTTGACTTTCGCCAGATCTTAAAAAAATTCTAAACAATAAAAATTAGAGTAATAATAATTATAAATATAATAAAATTAGTGATGTGTGTAAAATGAAATCAGAAAAAAAATTTTAAATAAAAGTTAGTAAACTTTTAGGTTTCTCGTGTAATGCAATTTGGCAAATATAGAATTAAATAATTATTTCAATAAGTTGTATACAAATAATTTTAGAATTTGTTTTTTTTAAGCACGTTATATTAACGTGAAATCATAGAATTGATTACATTCCTTTGATTAAGACTTTTGAACGTAAATGATGGTACATCAGTAGGTCAAATTTAAGATTGTCGGATAGTTTTGATCCATTAATAATAGATTAATAATAGATTAATTATAAATACATCATACATATATATATATGTATATATGTATATAAACTGTGTTCTCTTCCAGAGACACACGTAATTGCCATGTTCCGGTAAGCCAATAAAAGGTATGTATAATGATAAGCTTTCTCAGTTCCATTAAAAATTACAAAAATATTATTACTCTCGTGAGTTAGCGTGTGTAGTTTTTTAAAGAAATACTTTCTTGGCACGAAAGTTCTAATGAAATATATAAAAGTTTATAAAGATGAAAATCTATATCGAAATAAACATTTCGTAATTGTATTCTTTTCTAAATCTCTCATTTCAGAAGATCTCAATTTGATTTTTTAACAGTTTTTTCTTTTTGAGATTTATAGATTTATAAATTATTATTTGATTCTTTTAGACTTGTTCAAAATTTATACATATGTGTGTGTGTGTGTGTGTGTGTGTGTGTGTAAATATATAAATATATACATATTATGCATATATATGTATGCAGTTGAGGGAAAAAATACACATTATATTTCCTACATGTATACTAATACCAATTGATATTATTAGTCAATTATACTTGATAAACGGGCTGTCGGTGAGCGATATCGCAGAAAATCCCATTCGTTTCTTCGATTTCGATATTCTCTTATAGTTATACTGATATTGCCATACTCGACGCTTATAAACATAACGCGCTAACGATTATCCGCTTAACTCACTGACAGCTGACATTAGCACACGAATTCCCTCGTGAAGTGGTCGCGCGTTCTCTCGCGCATTGCTTTTGATACTCTTAGTTCTATCTACGCTCACCTTTCTACAAGTGATAGGACTATAACGTGTACACGTAGTTTCAAACGCCAGAGACAAAAGTGTTTTCATTACAGAAATTAATATTTCTTCAAAGAGACTATACGTATAATGTCTCTCTCCCTCTCTCTCTCTCTCTCTCTCTCTCTTCTTTCTTAATCTTCTACTAACTCATCTCTCTTTTCTACGAAATTAGTAAAAAGACAAATATATTCTTAATGATTGAAATTTCTTTTGACATTAAAAAGCATCAATTTCATATCAATTTGAATTTAATAAAATAAAATGAATGTGAATAAAATAAATTGAATGTCTGACTGAAAATCTTAATTAAAAAAAAACTGAAGAAATGAATAAAATAATTATGTTCACACAGCAATTTTTGTATATTTCTGTTCCTAATACTACAAATTGATAAAGTGTGTATGAATCGTCCTATACAGGAATTAGAATGCTAAGTATATTACAGACATATTTCCGTATTTAAGTTACAATTTATTTCAACGTCAAGCAAACTGAGATCTCTGCATTTCATTCGTCTATGGTTTCTAGAAAAATAGCTGATCGGTATGAAGCCGAACGGGTTGAGATGAATCCTAATTGTCTACACAATCTACAATTCCAGGCCAGCTATTTCTAATTCATCTCTAATGTATTTTCTGTTATTAATATCATTAGTATTAAATTGCTTTCGCCTCAAAAAATAACTTCGTATCTTTTCCTATAATCCTTTACTTTTTCATTGCTCATAATCAACTGTATTATTCTTATCGAATATCTTCATTGTCGAAAACCGAAATGCGATTGAAATTAAAATGATTCCACGTTCTTCGGAAAAATTAAAAAGTTTTACAATCGCATTGGCTATTCCATTATCGCTTTCCTCATTTTAATGCGATTGGAAATTAATTGTAAAGTGATGTACCACAGAACACAGGATGTTCATATGCATACAAAACGAGTGCACGCAGGTGCACTCCGTTCGAGGGGGGGATAGAGCAGCGAGACATGGGAGGAGTTCCCTGCGAGTGCTCTCTCCGTCTTGTCGAAGAGACCATTCTCGCGGTGGCAGAGGTGGTCTCTGCTCACCTGAGCGTTTCAGGTGGCAGTCGCCCTGCTGAGTCGTTCAGCGACGGGTTCTCCTCGCGTGAGCGCTGCGAGCGAGCGCGATTCGCCAGAGAACGCACGACGACGATCCCGGAAATTTGAGATCCGCGAATTCGAGACCGCGGCGATTGAGATGTCGAGCGTATCCGCGAGTACTCGCGATGCGACCCGGGAATCGCTGACGATCTCTCAAATTTTCCTTCGTAGATCGATGCATCCATCGTATCTGTTTCTATAAATACAATACTTAATTTGACACTTAGATCTAATTAGACTAGAGTAATTCGGTAGGATTCTTTTAGTCTAATAAAAAGATCGTTGTGAACTGAACTTTAATCAGGAACTAATTATTAAATCAAACTGATTTGACATTTTGATAGATCAGCTGACTGATTTGATACAATTACGTACTTTCGCTGATTGAGACAAATGGACACTTCCGTAATATTATCAATCTAGCATTTGTTCATAACTGATTTAATAAATTAAAAGGATTTGCAATGATTCCTAATTCAGAAATATCGCACAATCAAAACATTTGTGTATCATGAAACATTTTATAAAAGACGATGTGACGCATTAATATGATGAAGTAATCAAGCAAAGATTCTTTCGTCGATTGGGATAATTCATACGTTGCGACGCAGATCGACAGAGGATTGATTGAGGATTCGAAGGTAGATCCATAGCGTGCAGAAAGTGTGCTCTCGAGTAATTTCGAGATCTACTAATTGCGGCGATGGTCGAGGAAGAGTAATTTAGAAGAGAAGGTCGGCGTTCATTAAGCGGACCAGGATGATCCCGACGGTGGATTCGTATGCCGACGTGTGCAAAGCATATCCGAGCGGTAGTATGAATTTGTCGTGAAATCGACTCGTCCGACTGCATTCTGGTGGAATTATCAGAGTATCGCGTAATACCGAGCGACTCGGAGCTGCAAAAAGTATTCGGTTAAAAAACTGATCGCAGGAAGGAAACCTCAAGTCGGAGTTTTTAAAACCGTATAGAGAACGACTGGACGAGGAAGATATCTAAGTGCCCGCGTACGCGCATGTTGGTCAATGAAAACGTCTTATTAAAGATGTATCAACGTACGATAGAGGAACGAACGTGTGTTGATCGGGAACTATGTGAAATGCGAACAATGTCGTAGAGGTAGCAGTGTAATTTATTTACCGAAAGTAGACACTCGCTTCCGTACTCTGGATTTTTCGAGCTTTCTCTGATGAAGAAACAAACGATTCTTAAAAATATCTGTATAACTTTTGTTTTATATAAATTTATAAATGTATGAAAAATATAGTAAAAATATGAAAAAGGTGTAAATTAATCCAATTGTTAAATACTTTTTAAATAAAATATGTTTCAAAAATTTGTCTTTAGCTTTAGGACACAATAAAATAGAATTTTATATTAATATAAAAAAAGAGAATCGCCAGCGTTAAAGATTTTGGATATTCAAATTTCTCTATTCGAAAGTTCGATTTCAGAAAGGCTCATCTGATTTTGATGACTATAGATAAGAGTAGACTAGAAAGAAGATTAATTAATAGGCATAAGATTAAGGTGTGTGGAAGTTACTGAGACTATATCGATTGACTTAATCTGCTGACTACCGAATTAATTTTAACGGTAAATAAAAAGCGAGTTCAAAAAGCGAATAAAAGAAATTGTGGACATTCATAAATCTTACAATGATGACTTGACAGCTGATACCTACATCGTTATCGTTGATAAATGCCAATAATTATATAGCCATAAGTCTACGTCAAACAATAGAGTCAACAAAAGTCATTTGTAAATGTGAATCGATCGATCACGTGTTAACAAGAACTTACACGCGATTTGTAAAGACCCCCAAAATAAGATTCCGTTGTAACGGTACCATCAAAATTATAATTATTAATGCCATTGTTATGAATACTTTGCGTAATAAAAATAGCAATATAAACGACTGAACTTGCTCGAAAAAAAGGATAAGGGATTTTCGTTCAAATTTGTATAAATTTTAGTGAAGACTGCGAGAAAAAGGACATTCGAAGATTTCAAGGTCCTCGCGAATTTCCCTGGTAGATGGATTTACTTGAAAGCTGACGATGGAATGGACAACAATTCGACTGAAGAGCAATTGTTAAGAACTTTCGAAGTTTTGTAAAGATATTGCTTTCCCAAGTGCCGTAAAGTCAAGTATACAGATGAAATAGCCAAGGACTTTCCACAGGGAGTGCTTACTTCCGCGAGTGTCTCGGGCGATCATTGATCATAAACAAGTGGAGCATGATGGGAGAAGTGATCCGCGTTTCTGGGAGGGCACCGGACGTCGGTGACATTCTGAAGGAGGCCATGTTGTCGCAGAGGTTCGCTGATGTGGCCCTGTGCTGTCCGGGAGGTCAGCGATTCCTCGCGCATCGTTTAGTTCTGTCAGCAGCCAGCTCTTATCTTCAGGTCGGTATAAAATAAAATGACTGCTGTCTATTATAATTAATTGATAGTATCATAATTAGCTAATAGTAATTTATTATAATTAACAGTAATTAATAATTAAATTGATCATTGTAGAAATGACGAGTTAACTTTTTTGAATCAATTGAGAGCTCAGAAAAAAGTTAATTGTTTGTTTTTTTTTATTTTCTTCTTTATAACACACATTTAAGTTGGACTGATTAAATTAATTTGAGAAATTAAATAAGATCTAGGCTGTGTTTTATTCAAGTTTATTAAATATCTCTTTCTTCTTTTCGATTATTTATTTGGTAGATAGTATTAATGTGATGCGTTACCAATAATCAAAATACAGAGTTTCTTGATATCGTCATAATTAATATTTTTAACACTCGAAGTAACTATTTACCTTAAAATAACAGGAAGTTAATTGTAGAAATAGATAATTATAGATAATTATATCGTCCTGGATTTATATACGCGATTTATAGAAAGTTTCACAATATAACATTTCTCAAATGCATTTATTTGAGAGAAGCTCCTATATTACTGTTTCTCGCATTTTCGTCCATAATAAAAGACGCATAATAAAAAAAATATGACTTGCGTTGCCGTTTAATTAGCGGGTTGGTTACTGGATAACAGACACGAAGTTATTAATTCCGCACTTGAATGCAAATGCATTTCGCGAAGGATGTTTCTCGTTCGCCCATACCGGCTTGTATTCGACCGCGTAAGTGAACCACCGTCGCGATATAAACCGATTGTGTGCTCGCCGCTGACAAGCGTTTAATGCTGCCGAATTATGTCACACGGAAATAAAGATAATGCGATATCGCAACTTCGCACTCGAGGTTTCTTGAAACCGCGCCGACACGTTATGATGCGCGTCGCGCTCTTGCGAACTCACTGAGTTGCGCGATCGTTAAACTATTGCGCCACTAGATTGGAACATGAGCGCAAAATTAACGAGACAGGTGCGATAGTAGACTTGGCGATATTAATGTGCAACAGAAAACATGTATTCCTAATACTTCTCGGTGTGTACATCCTTCGAGGCGATTATTTCTTAAAGAGTTATCCTGTATTGAGTCAACGAAAAATAAATTGATTATTTTTTAAAGAATTATCCCGTACTGAGTTGACAAAAAATAAAACTTGTCTCATTTTAATTAAAGAAGATCAGATTATAATAAATTGGAAACTGTAAAAACTAACTTCGTTTTTTATTTATCTGGGTTCTTTCGAAACTTTGCTCTTTTTAATGCCACTTGATTCTATTATTATAGCGCAATTATTAGTTTTTGTTATCTTTTTGTACCTAATTTCTCGTGCGTTTAAACTTACTTTATTATACGTTGCTCATTCGGTTAAACGAGAATTCAATTATAATTACATTGGAAAACCATGATTGTTTATTATTTATACGAATTCTTTTAAAATTACTTTTAATTTCCAACAGCCACTTAATTGTGTTTTCATTACACAATTATTGGTCGTTACACCTTTTTACACCTTTTTACTTCTCCTGCGCGTTCAAATTTACTTTATTTTACGCTGCATTACGTTCGTACAGTTAAACTATAATTTAACTGTAATACATATCTAGAATTGTAACAAATGAGGTTGTCTTTTACTTATACCAGAATTGTTTTGAAATCTTGTTTCTTCAAACTTCTTTTAATTTTTAACGTCCACTGGATTCCGTTATCATCGTGCGATTATTAGTCGTTATGCCTTTTTATACCTAATCTTCTTCACATTTATTTTATTTTATGCTCCGTTGTTTTTATCACATAAAACTTTTAAGTGCAGTTTTACGTGAGTAGAATCTTGCTGCGGAAAGAAAACCTAGGAAATAAATCCCGATGCACACGCCAACGTACAACGTAATTACAAAGTAATGTCGCGTCAGCGACGTGAAAATTGTCAATTATGCGTCGCTGCCGCGATTCGTGCTAAGAATTGCGCTTTCTAAACTCTAGCAAACGGAATGCCGATGTTAAACGAGCTCAGTCCACTCGTTTTACTGACGTTTCATTTTATTCCACAAATTCTTATTTGGCTTTCTTAGAAGGATATTGAATTGCGTAATATAACGTATCTCGACCAATTTCAGCATCATCTGCAATTTTTTGCGATTGAATTAAAAAAAAAACATGAATAACACCGATTGAAGGCGGAATTAAAAGTAGCATTGCGATTGTGATCCGTTAGAAAGGCAATCGCTCTTCCCGCGTCTCACATTGGAGAAAGAAAAAACAAGGAAAAGGAAGAAAACGATGTCCGCAAAAGGTTTGCTCTCTTGTCGCAACAAATATGGCAACCTTGACTTTAATGTTGGCAGATATCCAGATCTTTGGTGCCGTAAAGATGTACGGCGCATTTCTACAGCACTAGACAACCCTTTTGCGGTTCTTGGAAGGTACCGGATCGTCCGCGCAATGCATCTTTCCGGTACTGCCATTCGTGGAGATTCCCAAGTCCCGGCATCTCGATTTATTACCGTTTGACCCAGTACCTGTTTACACGCAAGATTCCCACTTTTTCTTGCGCTCTTTCGTGCGTCGCGTGGCGCGAAAAGAAAAAAATAACTGTATACTCAGCGCGACATCACTATTCCTTAAAAAAAAAAAACGCAAAAAAAATAACAGTCAAAATATTTTAAAATTTTTATACTTGGAATTAAAATTATACGTATTTTCATTCGTAACTTTAATCATATTTTTAAAGTAATCAGAAGGATTATTGATAAAAAAAGTATTTTTTAATTGAAATTAAAATTAAAAATATACCTTTGTAACATTATAGTTTTTATTAAATGTTAGAAAAAATAAAATAAAAGATATTCTAGATATTCAGATCCTCTCTTCTCCGCCCCTCTTATACATCTTAAATTATATTCTGTTTTTCATTAAAATATTTATACATGTAATAATAATATTTTACATATAATAATTTTAAAAGTATAATTATAGTTTCCTTTTGTGTTGAAAGATATTATAAGATAAAATATTTCTCTATTTATTAAAAAATTTTGCGTTGTTCAAAGGAAAAGTGTTATTTTGTTACGTATTTTTTTTAGAACACGCTTTTATCGATAAATGCGCGTTTTTATTTTTAAATTCTATAGTATATGAAATGTAAACTATATATTAAATGTGCGCTAACATCATTATAAGCGTGTTCTGAATACGAGCTATAAAATATAATTTTATAGTTTTAAAATGATTGGCGTATGCATTTAAAGCAATCTTATTTTATTTGCTCATCGTTTGAAGCAAGTATTTCATTGACGCACGTCTCACGGCTAATTAACAAGTTAATGAGAATCATAAAGAGAGGATCGATATCCGGTTTTGTAGTAATTCAATCTAATAATGTTTTCGCGCGGTAAAGCAATTCGCTACAAACAGAAATAATTGAAAGAAAATGTAGCAAGAGTAAACGAAGTGAGTTGTTAAACATCTATGATTCAGCCACGATTTCTGAATTTTTATTGTAAAATAAATCGTATGATTTACAACAACACGCTATAGCATCTTGAAGTTGGCTATTTATATGATATTCTAACGAATGACTTGATTAATGCATATAATCGAGTGTATGTGTATATATATATATATATAATGTAATATAAAACTGAAGATGTTATATAGGCAATCAGAATAGAAATTAATAAAATTTGGACATAAATTATTTTAATTTAAGAAAGAAACAGAGAGAAAGAGAAAGAGAGAGAAATAGAAAGATTATAAGATTGTATAAAATGTTGAACAGACTCATCATTACAAAACATTGCGCAATTTGTGGACATAATTGCGCTATATACCGACTTTTTACTATATATCTAGCATTTGTTTTCATCTCGACGAGCGTGAAAAATCACACATGCTTTAATTAGCGCGCTGATACAATTAGATGAAGTGGGCTGATTCTTGCAGTCGCGAGTGAGAAAGTATTATTCAATATATTGTATTTTTGACATAAGAGAATTTCATGAAAATGTGAATTTATGATACGTTTTGTAGACCTGAAGGAGATCTCAAACCGGTTTATGACCATAATCATTTATTTTCAATTTTATTCGTTCCGTTGGATCACTAACACGGAAAATTATGTTTTTACGTTTAATTTAGTTACTTACGCTACGTGAAATTATCGACGCCCAAGAAAGATATTACGTTCAGAACACGAATCGTTACAATCCAGAATAGGATTTACGCATGTATGCATTTGGCCTGTTTCCTCCGCGGCATTTTACGGCTTCTTTATGGCTTCTTGGTAACATTAACTACTTTATTCATATTTTCGGGTAATTACGGTTGTACTATTTTTTTTCTTATTTCTTAATCCCGATGATGATCGACGACGTTTTTATTAAACGTTTTAGTTAAAAGAAATTTCTAAGAATTGAGAGTCTCCTTTTACTGTTAAAAAAATGTAATAAAAATGTGATAATATTAATACTTAAAATGTTTGATATTAAACAGTAATATTAAAAATACGATGTTAACTTTAAATATTTTCAGATTAATTAAAAAAATTATTTATAAAATTGTATATATATAATAATATTATTTTTTCCAGTTTATATAAAAAATATGTGTATTAGAAAAGTAATTATTAAAGATAATTAATCTTGCATAACTGTTTCAATATATAATTACTTAAGAAACAGCAGCCTCGTGCAAATGTCAATAAATTAAGAATTCTTGAATCGTTTTATAAGGTATAATAGGAATAGAGAGAAGCTTCAAACGATCAGTGATGAAAAGTTATTATCTTTTAGTGCGAGTAGATTATAGTGTAGATAGATATGTTTTTTACAAACGTCGCAATTTTACGCAGAATTTAATTAGATTATATCTATCTTTTATGTTCGAAGGAACTTTCAACTTTCCGTTAATAAATAGAAGAATATATGTTTCATAAATATCCGATTTTTCAGAATATGTTGTTATTATAAAAATTACTTCAAAATTATCAAATAATATTTCAAAGATAGATTTCTCAATCAAAGAATGAAGTCTTATTAATATACAGGGTGTCTCACAACTACCGCATTTCCTCTTAAGATCGTATTCTTGAGGTAATTTTGAGACGAAAATTCTAATACAAAAATGTCGAGGCTACAATAGTTTTTTAATTATAATTGGTTAAAGATAATGTGTTTCGAAAACTATTATAGTCTCGATATTTTCTTATTAGGATTTTCGTCTTAGAATGTTCAAAAGAATCCAGAAATAATAATAGAGGCTATAAAAGTAAAATAGTTTTTTACTTATAAGCATTTAAAGTTAACTTATAATTCAAAAAATTATTGTAGTCTCGACATTTTTGTATTAGGATTTTCGTCTCAAAATTACCTCAAGAATATGTCCTTAAGAGAAAATGCGGTAGTT